>NC_030811.1:64839090-65023707 GCF_001704415.2 Capra hircus
TATTAGATTTCAAATCAGTAGTCATTTAAAAATCAATGACTGATGGGACATATTTTTAAAATAAAATAAGCATTGGTAGGATTGTTTTACTTTTTCCCCCAAATTTAAATTGCTATTTCTGCATCCTGTTTTGAAGAGCACAGGAGACAATTAGTTATATGGAGTCTGTGGTTTGTTTATTGGAAATAAATGTCACTAACTAGTTAACTGCAAAATCTGCTGATTCCATTCATGCTAAGCCTATGAATAGAAAGTATAAAATTTGTTTTAGATAAGAATCAGTGAATTTCATATCCATGATTGGTGCCAGGTTGGCAACCTTTTAATGATACCAGATGGACATGGAGATTTTATTTTATTTTTTATAATGAACAAAATAGAGAAGCAGGTGCTACAGAACTCTTCTCAGGGTTCCATGGGGGGAAATTTGGCTTCTATTTTCACTCTAGCATAATTTTTTGTTTTGAAACAGCTAAAGATTAGATATTGAAGGAAGAGAGTGAATGGTCACCAGTTGGGAATTCCTGTGAAATGAATTACTACCACAACTACTACTGTGGGGTAGGCATGCTCACAATCAGGATGTTAGTACTCAAACTCTTAACACATTAGAGCTGTTAGAATCCATTAGTTTAGTATCACTGTATCTCATAATTGAAAAGGATTAGGATATTTTTACAGATGTGACAAAAGAGGCCTACAGAAAGGAGATTTGCCCTAAGTTACATAGCTTATGTAACTTAATTCCACAACCCAATTCCAGGTATCTAACTTTGAATCTGTTACTCTTACCATCACACGATATTGCTAAACTCTTAACAAGGAGAAGAGTAAAAATGTCATCTGTTAGGTTTCTCCCTCCTACAGGATGAACTTAATGAAACAAACAATCAAACAAAGGAATGAGCTGTCTGTTGGAACATTTGCCTTGAGACAGCTCTTCCTTATTTGGTGGATTCTCCCCGGAGTTTCCACACAGACCTTCTTCCTTGGCAATTAGCATATTAGAAAGGAAAAATATTTGCGGCCTAATTTAAATCTTCTAATTAATAGTCATTATTATTTTTAATATAATCTAATTGCACTACAAACATTGGAGAAAACAATTAGGGCAAGCTGAGAGGGAGAGAGATAAAATCTTTCACAATTATCACATTGTTGATCTCTTCTAGATCATTTCATATTGGGGATATTTTCTTGGAATTAATCCAAAGATCATTGCCCAGTTGCTTCATTTGGGTTGTATGGTATGTGACTATGTCCAAACAAACCAAAAGAAATAGTCTATTTTAAATGGTTTTAGCAGTGAAAATTCTGTCTCATCACAACATTGCAGAATGACCAAGTTATAGGATATAAGTGCACAAAAACATGTAAAGTATAGTTAGAAGTTTCGCTAACCAAACCTTAAATGGTTAAGATGGTTTTCTATTGCTTATTCCACATTTTTGCTTTTCCATTTATTATTTCCATCAGCTTTCATTCATTCTTGACTGGGTATCTAGTCCACTTAGCTCTCACCTCTGCATCCCTGGAACCACTGGTTCTCTGGGCAAACTCTGTCCAGATTGCTTGGCATTCCTTCCTCAATCTCTTCCTGAACCTCTCCTCCCAATTCACCCCCTGACCCAATCCCAATCAGACTGGCTGCTACTAAGATCAGTCATGGCCAGGGCTGGTTGTAGGAAGGGTTCAATCTCTTCCTTTCCATCTTGGTGCTGAAACTCTATCCCAACACACCCTTGTTCATTGTGTGGGCCTAACCCAGGACTCTTCTAGTAAAGATTAATTTTTAAGCATGAAGATAACAATGCAAAGGGTCAACATTTAAGCTTTTGAGACAGGTGGACCTAGGTTTAAATTCAGCTCCAACTCTTGTTACCCATTTGACATTAGACAAAATACTTTTCCTTTCTAAGTCTCAGTTTCAACCTATTAGAGTTGTGAAAGTGTAAGTGTTAGTCACTCAGTCCTATCTGACTCTTTGTGATCCTGTGGACTGCAGACTGCTAGGCTCCTCTGTCCATGGAATTCTCCAGGCAAGAATACTGGAGTGGGTTGCCATTTCCTTCTCCAGGGGATCTTCCCAATCCAGGGATCAAACCCAGGTTTCCTGCATTGCAGGCAGATTCTTTATTGTCTGAGTTGTGTTAGTCATTCAGCTGTGTCCAACTCTTTGCAACCCATTGGACTGTAGCTTGCCAGGCTCCATTGTCCATGGAGTTCTCCAGGCAAGAATACTGGAGAGGGTAGCCATTCCTTTCTCCAGGGGATCTTCCTGACCCAGGGATTGAACCTGGGTCTCCTGCATTGTAGGCAGATTCTTTACTGTCTGAGTCACCAGGGATGCCCAGCCACCATCTGAGTTGTAGTGGAGCTTAAATGACAGAATTAATACAATTAATCTGGCAGAGAGGAGTAAGTACCAGTATATGGTGTTTATTTCCTAAAGGAAATCAATCCTGAATATTCATTGGAAGGATTGATGCTGAAGTTGAAATACCAGTACTTTGGCCACCTGATGTGAAGAACTGACTCATTGGAAAAGACCCTGATGTTGGGAAAGATTAAAGGCAGGAGGAGAAGGGGATGACAGAGGATGAGATGGTTGGATGGCATCACTGACTCAATAGACATGAGTTTGAGTAAACTCCAGGAGTTGGTGATGGACAGGGAGGCCTGGCATACTGCAGTCTATGGGGTCACAAGGAGTTGGACACGACTGAGCAACTGAACTGAACTGATGATGTTCATTATGATGCAAGGCAGGAGAGCATGGAAAGTTAAGAGTTTGGGTTTGGGAGGCAAACAGACATATATTTAAATATTGTTGCCACTTATCACTAGTAAGTTATTTTTTTCCTCAGAGTCTCAATTTTCTCATTTGCAAAATAAAATGAATAATAATACCTACCTTGCAGAAGATTTAGTGAGATAATAGCTCTAAGCTACTTGACATGCTATGGTATATCTGTAAAGTGAATGCAAGAAGTCAAGTTCATTGTGTATTACACTGCCTCCCTCTGACCTCTTCACTATCATGGTTAGCTTTTCTATCAGAGGACTGGATTACTCTCTTGCTAGTCTCTTAGAAGCTAAGCACATTACCCAGAAAATCAGAGGGAATCTGCATTCATCTAACCATCCATTTATTTATTTCTATAACAAGAGTCTATTATTGGCTATTGCTGTCCTTTATTTAACCTCTGTGTTGAACTTCCTTCCATAGCTGACAGACAGGTCTTCCATCTAGACTAGAAAAGCTTAATTTTAAGTCCCCAGCAACTTCCAGTCTTCCCTGTTCTGCTGTGGGTATTGGAGCCATATCCTATGGCTGTTGACTGGCCCCACCCACCCACCCCTAGCTCTGTCCTGAGCTTGTCCTTTACAACTTGTGCCTAACCGACTCTTAATCCAGAATAGTTTACCTTTAAACTAATACTTAACCTTTCCTCCCCTTGAAATTTATGTCTCCCTTATTTTCTGGCTGTGGGGGTGCAGGAGGGCCTAGAGAAGCTATTCCATGTTCAAGGTCAGGAGGGATGGCGGTGAGGAGATAACCCTCGCCCAAGGTAAGGAGCAGCAGTTGCACTTTGCTGGAGCAGCTGTGAAGACATACCCCACGTCCAAGGTAAGAGGAACCCAAGTAAGACGGTAGGTGTTGTGAGAGGGCAAGAGAGGGCAGACACACTGAAACCATAATCACAGGAAACTAGTCAATCTAATCACACTAGGTCCAGAGCCTTGTCTAACTCAATGAAACCAAGCCATGACCATGGGGCCACCCAAGACGGGCGGGTCATTGTGGAGAGATTGACAGAATGTGGTCCACTGGAGAAGGGTATGGCAAACCACTTCAGTATTCTTGCCTTGAGAACCCCATGAACAGTATAAAAGGCAAAATTATAGGACACTGAAAGAGGAACTCCCCAGGCCAGTAGGTGCCCAATATGCTACTGGAGATCAGTGGAGAAATGAAGGGATGAGCCAAAGCAAAAACAATACCCAGCTGTGGATGTGACTGATGATAGAAGCAAGATCCGAAGCTGTAAAGAGCAATATTGCATAGGAACCTGGAACGTCAGGTCCATGAATCAAGGCAAACTGGAAGTGGTCAAACAAGAGATGGCAAGAGTGAACGTCGACATTCTAGGAATCAGCAAACTAAAATGGACTGGAATGGGTGAATTTAACTCAAATGACCATTATATCTACTACTGTGGGCAGGAATCCCTGAGAAGAAGTGGAGTAGCCATCATGGTCAACAAAAGAGTCCAAAATGCAGTACTTGGATGCAATCTCAAAAATGACAGAATGATCTCTGTTTCCAAGGCAAACCTTTCAATATCACAGTAATCCAAGTCTATGCCCCAACCAGTAATGCTGAAGAAGCTGAAGTTGAACGGTTCTATGAAGACCTACAAGACCTTTTAGAATTAACACCCCCAAACTATGTCCTTTTCATTATAGGGGACTGGAATGCAAAAGTAGGAAGTCAAGAAACACCTGGAGTAACAGGCAAATTTGGCCTTGGACTGTGGAATGAAGCAGGGCAAAGACTAATAGAGTTTTGCCAAGAAAATGCACTGGTCATAGCAAACACCCTCATCCAACAACACAAGAGAAGACTCTACACATGGACATCACCAGATAGTCAACACCAAAATCAGATTGATTATATTATTTGCAGCCAAAGATGGAGAAGCTCTATACAGTCAACAAAAACAAGACCAGGAGCTGACTGTGGCTCAGATCATGAACTCCTTATTACCAAATTCAGACTTAAATTAAAGAAAGTAGGGAAAACCACTAGAACATTCAGGTATGACCTAAATCAAATCTCTTATGATTATACAGTGGAAGTGAGAAATAGATTTAAGGGACTAGATCTGACAGATAGAGTGCCTGATGAACTATGGACTGAGGTTCGTGACATTGTACAGGAGACAGGGATCAAGATCATCCCCATGGAAAAGAAATGCAAAAAAGCAAAATGGCTGTCTGGGGGAGGCCTTACAAATAGTTGTGAAAAGAAGAGAAGTGAAAAGCAAAGGAGAAAAGGAAAGATATAAACATCTGAATGCAGAGTTTCAAAGAATAGCAAGAAGAGATAAGAAAGCCTTCTTCAGCGATCAATGCAAAGAAATAGAGGAAAAGAACAGAATGGGAAAGACTAGAGATCTCTTCAAGAAAATTAGAGATACCAAGGGAACATTTCATGCAAAGATGGGCTTGATAAAGGACAGAAATGGTATGGACCTAACAGAAGCAGAAGATATTAAGAAGAGGTGGCAAGAATACACAGAAGAACTGTACAAGAAAGATCTTCATGACCCAGATAATCACGATAGTGTGATCACTCACCTAGAGCCAGACATCCTGGAATGTGAAGTCAAGTGGACCTTAGGAAGCATCACTATGAACAAAGCTAGTGGAGGTGATGGAATTCCAGTTGAGCTATTTCAAATCCTGAAAGATGATGCTTTGAAAGTGCTGGACTCAATATGCCAGCAAATCGGAAAACTCAGCAGAGGCCACAGGACTGGAAAAGGTCAGTTTTCATTCCAATCCCAAAGAAAGGCAATGCCAAAGAATGCTCAAACTACAGCACAATTGCACTCATCTCACACGCTAGTAAAGTAATGCTGAAAATTCTCCAAGCCAGGCTTCAGCAATACGTGAATCGTGAACTTCCAGATGGTCAAGCTGGTTTTAGAAAAGGCAGAGGAACCAGAGATCAAATTGCCAACATCTGCTGGATCATTGAAAAAGCAAGGGAGTTCCAGAAAAACATCTATTTGTGCTTTATTGACTATGCCAAAGCCTTTGACTGTGTGGATCACAATAAACTGTGGAAAATTCTGAGAGAGATGGGAATACCAGACCACCTGACCTGCCTCTTGAGAAACCTATATGCAGGTCAGGAAGCAACAGTTAGAACTGGACATGGAACAACAGACTGGTTCCAAGTAGGAAAAGGAGTACGACAGGGCTGTATATTGTCACCCTGCTTATTTAACTTCTATGCAGAATACATCATGAGAATCGCTGGGCTGGAAGAAGCACATGCTGGAATCAAGATTGCTGAGAGAAATATCAATAACTTCAGATATGCAGATGACACCACCCTTATGGCAGAAAGTGATGAGGAACTAAATGAAAGTGATAGTGGAGAGTGGAAAAATTGGCTTAAAGCTCAACATTCAGAAAACGAAGATCATGGCATCTGGTCCCATCACTACATGGGGCATAGATGGGGAAACAGTGGAAACAGTGTCAGACTTTATTTTTTGGGGGCTCCAAAATCACTGCAGATGGTGACTGCAGCCATGAAATTAAAAGACACTTACTCCTTGAAGAAAAGTTACGACCAACCTAGATAGAATATTGAAAAGCAGGGACATTACTTTGCCAACAAAGGTCTGCCTAGTCAAGGCTACGGTTTTTCCAGTGGATATGTATGGGATGTGAAAGTTGAGCTGTGAAGAAGGCTGAGCGCCAAAGAATTGATGCTTTTGAAATGTGGTGTTGGAGAAGACTCTTGAGTGGCCCTTGGACTGCAAGGAGATCCAACCAGTCCATTCTGAAGGAGATCAGCCCTGAGATTTCTTTGGAAGGAATGATGCTGAAGCTGAAGCTCCAGTACTTTGGCCACCTCATGCGAAGAGTTGACTCATTGGAAAAGACTCTGATGCTAGGAGGGATTGAGGGCAGGAGGAGAAGGGGACGACAGAGGATGAGACGGCTGGATGGCATCGCTGACTCAATGGATGTGAGTCTGAGTGACCTCTGGGAGTTGGTGATGGACAGGGAGGCCTGGTGTGTTGCGATTCATGGGGTCACAAAGAGTCAGACATGACTGAGAGAGTGAACTGAACTGAACTGACCTTATTTTCTTCTTTCAGGTGCAGGTTTTCATGCTATCTAACATAACAATGATAAACTATTAATAAACTATTCTGGGCTGAACTTGATAAACTATTCTGAGCTTATGGAAAAGAGTTAGGTTCAATATATTCTAAGGACCTGCTGGATGACCGGCAGTGTAGTAGCAATTGTTGAAGTCAGTGGTGAATTAGACGGGGGCAATACTTGTATCCACAGATCTTACAGTCAAGAGGGGAAGATGGTGAAATAGATAATTAAAGTATGATGTGCTGAGGATTTCCATGGCAGGGGAACCACTTATGATATGCACCTTTTCCAGATTTGAGAGATCAGGGATAGCTTCCTGGAAGGAGAAATGTCTTTTTTTTCTTGGATTTAATAATTCTTTATTTTAATTTTTTAACACCAAAAACATTTTGTATTGGGGTATAGCTGGTTAACAATGTGATAGATTCAGGTGAACAGTGAAGTGACTCAGCCATACTTATACCTGTGTCCATTCTCCCCCAATCCCCTCTCCCATCCAGACTGGCACATAACATTGAGTGGAGTTCCATGTGCTATATAATAGGTCCTTGTTGGCTATCTGTTTTAAATATTACAGCAGGTACATGACTTTCCCAAAGTCCTTAACTATCCCTTGCCCCTGGCAAACATGAGTTTGAAAACAAACTCAAGGAGAAATTTCTTAACTAAGGGAAATGGGTGGTTGGAAGCTAGTGGTCCAGGATAAAGCAAGTATAAAAATTCTGAGTAGAGAGAGGGAATGACTTGTTCATGGTAACAGGAAACATTCAGTACAGCTGGAGAATGGTGTGTAAACAAGGACTGAGAATAGATTAGGTGATCGAGGTATACATGGTCCAGATTAAAAGTGGCTTTGTAAAACACATCAAAGAGTTTAGACTATCCTAAGAGCATTAGGGAGCCACTGAGGGGTTTTATATAGGGCAGAGACATTATCAAGTTTAGTTTTAGAAAACTCAGTTTGGTTAGTGTACAGAGTATGGTCTGGAAGGGTGGCTGAAACATTGAACATAGCCCATCTAGTTAGAAAGCTTCTGCAGTGATTCAGGTGAGCAATGAGATTGTTTGAGCTTGAAACACAGAGGAAATCTGCAGTTATTCATGCATCTATTTATTTATTCATTCAACAAATAAACATTGTGCTGGGTTCTTTGCTGGGTTTTAAGGATTAAATTGTGAATGAAAGAGACTAGAGAATGCTAGCATTTATTGGGGGATTCTGAATGGTTGTGATAAGTGCCAGGAATGTGCTGAGTATGATAGGAGAGTGTCTAGCTGATACTTTGAGGGGTCAGCTGAAAGTTAAGTAAAAGAAGTAAAAAGCAAGTTCAGATTCACAAGTACCTTGTAAAGCTGCAATTATTTTTAAGCTACCTAAATTTTCCTGGGGCTCCCCCCTTGGCTCAGCAGTAAAGAATCTGTCTGCAGTGCAGGAGATGCAGGAGACATGGGTTTGATCCCTGGGTTGGGAAGATCTCCTAGAAGAGGGCATGGCAACCCACTTCAGTATTCTTGCCTGGAGAATCCCATGGACAGAGGAGCTTGGCAGGCTACAGTTCATAGGGTCTCAGTCTCAGAGTTGGACACGACTGAAGTGACTGAGCATGTACCCATGGAAGTTCTCTTGAGCTTTCATGGTGCTCTGCTGGTTTCTGCCACTATTTCGTTCCTGGAATTATAAATAAAATAATACCTAGTTTCTACTTCCCAAATACCCATAGGGTCTGAATCTGGATGTGTCTCATGTCCCCTCCACCTAATGTGTTATTTCTGTCATTCTCACAGCTATCTCCTTTAAAGTATCAAAATGATATATATATATTTTTCTAATATCAAAGATATTTTCTCAATTGTTTTATAGCTAATATAACTTTCAGTGTATAGAATTGTTTTAAGTTTCTTTCTTTATGTGTGTAGAGCAGATATTTTCCACACATTTAGAATTTCCTTAATTTCTTTTAGAGCATTTGGGTGCTTACGGAAGTAGGATATTTTGTTGTTATATGAATCCATTATTCTTTAATCTGTTTGAGAGATATAATGCAGTGTATATGAATTAAAATTTTGTCCCATGATAGTCTTAGAATAAAAATGCATAGTTTGAACAGTGGAAGAATCTAAGTGTCAGAGTAGAAAGAGTTTGTCTCAGAGGTTCTTTTAAGAATGATGAGACAAAAATCAAGAAAGATTGATGACATTAGCTAGTTCACTCAGTAGTTTATCAGCAGCGTTGAAATAGAATTGAATTCAGGTCTTCTTTTTGTCATATTACAATAGTTAGAAAGACAGAAATCCTTGTTATTTCTAAAATATACCAGTATAATAAATTTTTACTGAAAATAAAAAATATAAATAATGCATACATATTTCTGTCTACATAATACCTATGAATAAGCTAACTAAACATTTTTTTCCACTGAATATTTTTTTCTATGCTAATAAACAAACCAGTGACTTGCTGTTAATTGATAACATAGAAACTAAAAGATATAAATTTCTTTTGAGAATGCTTTTAAGATTGCCAATGAAATACTTTCTGCTCCCCTGAAATTTCATTCTATCCAAAGATTTGTAAATCCTTTTATTTCATTGAAACAATGTAATATGCTACAATAAGAATTCAATCTGTTGTGATATTATTGCCTAGGAATATTCATCAGCTTTATAAACTTAGACACAATTATGTCCATCCTCCTCAGAGCCTTTCAGACTCCATTTTCCCATTAACTCATCCCTGTTGTGACATTTATACCTTAGAAATGCTTTTTTTATTTTTATAGACCTAAAACAGCTGTTTGTATTATTCATCCAACAATGCCATTTATTTCATCAGCAGGAATCACAACCTTTGTTTTGTGTTTTCTCTATTACTTTGGTTGGTTCATGAAACTGAGTCATTGGGATCCTGAGGGTGATGTGGAGTGGGCAGCCTTGGTTTTGGGGCCTCTGATTTGCCCTTCAGTGTCCATTGACACGTGAATTTGTTTAAATCCCATATACCACAATAACCCTGAAAATCTTAATTTTATGGTATATCCCTTAGAAAGAGGAAACACCTAGCAATTTCAAGTCTGTACATTGATGATGAGGAAAGAGAAATAGGAAATTGTATTTTTCATTTGCATTCTTTTGAAGTGAATGCACTGTAATTGTATCTGAATTTCTAAAACATAATGCTCACTAAAAGTTTTGAAATAGTGTAGAAATTCAAAGTGAAAGCAATACTAATTTGTACAAAATAGAAGCATGCATTTTTTAAAAAGCAGATTCAGTAGAGAAATTTCTATATTGGTCGTGATCACTCAAAACAATTATTAGAATCTCTTGACCCCAAAAAGCATTTCCTATTGTTGCTGATGTGTTTGACATTGACATGATGGAGTCAGGCTGGTATTAGCCTTTAGCCATTTTATGAGGATGGCAGGTGAATTGTGGAGTGGGAGAAGTAGAGCTGGCCCTAGAGAAATAATGTGAATATGTGCTCAGTCGCTCAGTCATGTCTGACTCTTTGCGACCCCATGGACTGTTGCCCACCAGGCTCTTCTGGCCATGGAATTTTCCAGGCAAGAATACTCAAGTGGGTTGCTATTTCCTACTCCAGGGGATCTTCCTGAGCCAGAGGTTGAACCTGTGTCTCCTGTATTGGCAGGTGGACTCATTACCACTGCACCACCTGGGAAGCCCAGAGAAGTAATAGGTGATGTAAATTTCTCTTTCCAAAGAATCCAGTTTCTCCCTCATCTTACACTTACTTTGCTGCTGCTGCTGCTGAGTCGCTTCAGTCGTGTCCGACTCTGTGAGACCCCACAGATGGCAGCCCACCCGGCTTCTCTGTCCCTGGGATTCTCCAGGCAAGAACACTGGAGTGGGTTGCCATTTCCTTCTCCAATACACTTACTTTAGAGCTGGCTTTTTCAAGTTTCAAAAAGTAAAACTTACTTGACTACCAGATAGGACTGAAGCTACCAGCGTGTGGCTCTCAGTTCTCCCAGGTACATACTTTTTATCATAATACTATTTTCTGTGAATTCATTCTAGCCTGTTCTGCTAAGCTTGTCCAGCACTGCCTGAAGTTATGAAAAAGG
The DNA here is from genome assembly GCF_001704415.2 of Capra hircus. Lineage (NCBI taxonomy): Eukaryota > Metazoa > Chordata > Mammalia > Artiodactyla > Bovidae > Capra > Capra hircus. The sequence goes on from NC_030811.1 coordinate 64,850,091, forward strand.
TAGTTTCAGGTACATATTTCTAAGTAAAAAAAGAAATCTGTGCTGTCCTTCATATCTGACACTTTCCCTTGCAATTTAAAAGCAAATGTTTATCAAATCAATAATTCATTTCCTTCCTACTAAGTATGGACTTCCTGGGTGGCTCAGATGGTAAAAGCGTCTGTCTACAATGCAGGAGACCCAGGTTCAATCCCTGGCTCAGGAAGATCCGCTGGAGAAGGAAATGGCAATCCACTCCAGTACTATTGCTTGGAAAATCCCATGGACAGAGGAGCCTGGTAGGCTTCAGTCCATGGGGTCGCAAAGAGCTGGAGACAACTGAGCATATAGAAAATACCAAATCATACAGCCCTGGTTGATGAATACTGTTGCTGTGTTGGTGAAACATGACTTTATCAGGAGGCCTGGGGAGCTGGCCAGTGATTTACTGAATCACTGCACAAAACCATATACCCACCTATTGGCAACTACTATAAGCTTAGAAGCTAATAATCTCATTCCTCCACCAATGTCTGACACCTGTGAAGTGCAGTTTTATGATATAACTGATCTTTTCCTGAACTTGTTACCCAGAATTCAATCCTTTTTGATGGGATGAAACATTTGCTTTGCTGATTTGTTCCATGTATAAAGGGGAACATAATAGGTGGTGCATAAATATTTGTTGAATGAATAACTGAATTCTCTTGAACATTAATTTACAATCATTAAACAATCTTTTTTAATGATCTCTCCTTCAGAAATAAACCACAAGCCAAGTTTAGTTAGCTGAATAGAGAAAGTTATTACTTGTAGTTTTTCTGGGTTAATAAAATAGAGGCTTATAATTATTTGTCCCTGATCCTTACAATTACTTAACTCTCAGGAGAGCCTTTGAACTGAAAGTTTTAGTTTTTTAAAAAAGTATTAGCTATAGGAATGGGTTTACAGGAATATGTCCACTTCCCCTTTTCTTTTAAATAGTTATAAAATCAAGAAATCCAACCATCCAGTTTTATTTGTCACTGATTAATACCCAGAGTGCTCATTTCTCTAACAAATTAATGAAGTTTCAAGACTCACTCTTACATCCAACTGACACCCAAATTGTTCCCATTTATTTTGATTTAAAATAACTATGATCATGATAACAATAATTTAATAAAATAATGAGTACCCACATATACAAAACCCAACATCATTTATGTTGTTTTTAAGTTTATATCTGAAATGAAACAAAATTATTCTAAAGTATACTTGAATATACATTAACAATTCAGTTGCTATTAGAAGATTAATATCCTAAGCACATAAAAAATAGAATATAAAATTATAGGGTTATATTCTTAATGGCATTTCAAGGGGGTTTTTCAAACATGGATTTGAAACATCTGGTAAAAACTGGGTTACTCTAGAATATATTTTATAATTTATTTTAATTATTGGAAAAATTAAATGAAATTAAAAGATGCTTGCTCCTTGGAAGAAAAGTTATAACCAACCTAGACAGTATATTAAAAAGCAAAGACATTACTTTGCCAACAAAGGTCCATCTAGTCAAAGCTATGGTTTTTCCACTAGTCAGGTATTGGACTAAAAAGAAAGCCGAGCACCGAAGAATTGATGCTTTTGAACTGTGGTGTTGGAGAAGACTCTTGAGAGTCCCTTGGACTGCAAGGAGATCCAACCAGTCCATCCTAAAGGAAATCAGACCGAATATTCATTGGAAGGACTGATGCTGAAGCTGAAACTCCAATACTTTGGCCCTCTGATGTGAAGAACTGACTCATTCAAAAGACCCTGATGCTGGGAAAGATTGAGGGCAGGAGGAGAAGGGGACGACAGAGGATGAGATGGCTGGATGGCATCACCGACTCAATGGACATGAGTTTGAGTAAACTCCGGGAGTTGGTGATGGACAGGGAAGCTTGGTGTGCTGCAGTCCATGGGATCGCAAAGAGTTAGACATGTCTGAGGAGCTGAACTAAACTGATGCTGATATTAAAACAATATTTATCTATACTTGATAAGACTCGCAGTCTTGAAATTGTTCTAAGTGATATAAAAATGCATCTGTGTAGTTTACTAAAATATAGCCTAACTGATTTCTAGAAAGAAAGAAAGTGAAGCCACTCAGTCGTGTCCAACTCTTTGCAACCCCATGGATCATAGCCTACCAGGCTCTTCTGTCCATGGTATTTTCCAGGCAAGAGTACTGGAGTGGGTTGCCATTTCCTTCTCCAAACCGATTTCTAAATGATGCTATTTTTGAAGTCATGATGTGATATATTGAAGTCTAAGTCCTTACTGAAGAATGGATCAAGATATCCTTGATTAACACAATGTGCCTACCTCTAAACTATTGTCCAATGTGAAGAATGTTCCAATATAAAAATGTGTTTAAAAATTTAAACATATAGCTCCAATATTGCTTAGTATATTAATGTTAAACTTGCAGAGCTATTATAAATAAAATTCACATAGCCTTTCTGATTATGTAGGACATTTGTTTGAAATTCATCACAAGGAAATCAAGTGAGAAAACATGATAGTTCAAAATCTATCACTGCTAAAGAAAACTTTAAAGTTCCTTTGCCATTAAAAAGTAGCATTAGTAGCATATTTATTAATAAAGGAGAGGGCAGGATTATCTAGATTTTGATTACAGATTCTCTTTCTCTCTCCCTGTTTTAGGAATAATATTTAGGTTAATATCTCAACTGGGACAAGGCAAAAATATATTTTTAATTTAAACATTTCTAAAATTACTATTTTTGCTCTTCTGTCCTTGTATGCAAATAATATCTCTACTTTGGGGACTTCCCTTGTGGCGCAGCTGGTAAAGAAGCCACCTGCAACATGGGAGATCTGGGTTCAATCCTTGGGTTGGAAAGATCCCCTGGAGAAGGGAACAGCTACCCACTCCAGTATTCGGGCCTGGAGAATTCCATGGACTGTATAGTCCATGAGGTAGCAAAGAGTCAGACATGACTGAGCGACTTTCACTTCACTTTTTAAACATTCACTTATCCCTTAATAGTAGGGCTTCGCTCATAGCTTGGTCAGTAAAGAATCTGCCTGCAACGCAGGAGACCCAGGTTTGATTCCTGTGTCAGGAAGATCCCCTGGAGAAGGAAATGGCAACCCACTCCAGTATTCTTGCCTGGAGAATCCCATGGACAGAAGGGCCTGCTAGGGTACTTTGTGGGGGTGGTAAATAGGCAGATGGCAAGACCCATGGGCTTAGAATCTTGCTAGAGAAATCTGAAGCAATTAAAGAACAGAATCATATCACATAAAATCACACACAGATCACATATAACCTAGGCATGTGGAGAATTTAACTTGGGTTAAACTGATCAAAGATAGAACTGGAGTGGGGCTATGGACTGGAGAAGGCAATGGCACCCCACTCCAGTACTCTTGCCTGGAAAATCCCATGGATGGAGGAGCCTGGTAGGCTGCAGTCCATGGGGTTGCAAAGAGTCAGACATGACTGAGCGACTTCACTTTGACTTTTCACTTTCATGCATTGGAGAAGGAAATGGCAACCCACTCCAGCATTCTTGCCTAGAGAATCCCAGGGATGGGGGAGCCTGGTGGGCTGCCATCTATGGGGTCGCACAGAGTTGGACACGACTGAAGTGACTTAGCAGCAGCAGCAGCATAGCCTGGGGAAGAAAGAGAAGTGTGTGTCTGTATGTTGGGGGAGGTGTGTGTGCGTGTGTGTGTGCATGTGGTATGTGTGTGTTTATATGATGTTGATGTGGAAAACAAGAAAATAATGAGAGAACAATATGGATAAATGAGAACAATGCTACATCTTAAAATGTCTTATAGTGGGTTTGGAACTTGATTTTATGAACACTATTTAGAGAGACATTGAAGGTTCTTTAAAATAAAGTCAAATTCTAAACTGCTTAAAATATTAGTGCTATCCTTATTCCCTATTACTTTCAAATTTTCTAACTCCTACAGATGAAGTTTTTTTTCCCCCAGTGTCACTAGTACATGTGTCCTGCTACCTCTTGGCTTCTGCTACTAATAGTGAAACTGTATTTAACTATCAATATAAATATAGATTTAGTTGACTGAAAATAGAGTAGTTCTTGGTTGAATATTTATGAGGATCTATTTTATTACGTACATACGATTTAAGCTGGTCTTAAAATGATAACAGAGAACAAATATTCCTCAGCAAAGCTCCATATAGTAAGAAATGTCTTTCTCTCTTGCTATTTTTCTTCCTAAAAGTGATTGTTTTTCATGCCCATGATGGACATACAGAGCACTGGAGCTCTGGCACTGCAGAAAATGCTCAAGACCTTCCAGGCATAACAAATACTAGCACCACAGAGAAGAACACAGGTTCTTTCTGCATCAGGGAACAGAGCGGCATCATATCTAAAAGCACTGATGCAATAATTGTACAGAATCCCAGTGCAAGTTGTGTGTATCAGGAGCATGTAAAAATAGGAACATTTGTTTCTCTGAGTTATGAATTCTAGCACTCATGAATATTTTCCCATGCTACTACCAAATTCTTTATTAGTAGCTAAAAATTTTCTACCAAGGTAAGAATAATATCTCTTTCTAGTTTATTCTCTTACAAGTCAACAACCCTGTAGATTCAAAAGATATAAAAATGGATGTATAACTAAGTCACTTTGTTCCTGAAAATCAGAAATTGTAAATTTAAGATGCATTGTTAATTATAGCCATTTAAACTTAAGCCTAGGATGTGATTAAAATAATAGCAAAACACTTTTGTAGTGGGTTGAAATTAAAAGCCAGTGTTTTCATGCATGTAAAACATAGCAAAAACAACTACAAAAGGAAAACCAGATTTGTGTTCATTTCACAAGTCTTTAAGACTAAAACCTCAGCCATATTAGATTCAATTATAAGATTTGTAAAGCACACAGTGCAACTACTTGTACACAATAGGTGCTTATTAAGTAACTGTTCAACGATAGATCATTCTGTAATCACAAACTGTGGAGGAAAACTAAGTTATCTTCCTAAATTTTGTTTCATATATTTGAAACAGGAACTTGAAACAAATGCAGTGCCCTCTAAAAGAAATTTATGAATTATTTATAGTTGAGAATAGAACATAAAAAGGAATAACAGGGCACAAATATCCATAATTTGGTCATTTGAAATGGAAGCAGGACATCAAGCCTGTCTGATTAAAATTAAAAGTGCTGTTATGAAGTTAGCACATGAATAAAGCAGAGGCCTGGTAAAAGAGAATTTTAATATTGATAAAATTCTATATTGATAAGATTCTACTATTGATATTCTCCAGCATTGATATTGACAATCTGGGATCAGTTTGGGCCTATAACTGCTTAGATAGGAACCTAGTTAGATGAAATATTGTATGTAAGGAATGACTGTCAGTGGACCAGTGTCAGCAGTGGGAAGCTATATTTGAAATAACCATGCCGTTAATCTCCTGGGGACACAGGTGACCCAAATGGATACACCATAGATTTGTCTAAGCTGGAGGAATTTTAGAGATCAACGTCTTTGCTATACAGTTGAGGGAACTAAGAGGTCAAGTGAATAGACCATGGTCTACAGCTACTCAGCAACTCAGTTCTTGACACCCAGGCCAGCACCCTTTTCTACATGTACAGGATAATTATATAGAAACTGTGTTTACTGAGACCACAAACATGAGCAAACTGGAGTGGCGGTATGGCAGTGGCTGTCACTTTAGAAGATGAAATCATTTAAGTAAGAGATCAAATATAAAGAATGAGTTGAATTGGGATGGATGTTGGGGGGCTCAAATGGACAAAACAACAGCTTTAGAAAATTCAGTGAAGGATGGCCAGGTATGTAAATACAGGACTATGAGTCAATAGTTTATAACAGTGTGAGGACCATGTGGATGCATGAATGTCAAGTGGGCAGGACTTGTAATTCTGCCATTATATTCTCCATTAATCATTCCTTTACTACGTATAGTTATGAATGCTAGTTACAGAAGGCTTTGGAGAGATTTCAGGAAAGTAAGTGTAAGTAGTTGGGACATGGGAATGGTGATCCTGAAAGTTGGCCTTTAAAGGGAGACTAGATAATGGACTTCATGAAAAAATTTTACCCAGCCAGAATAACCATCCCTTTAAAATCTCAACTTTATATAAAATGTGACAAAACTGATTTAAGACTGAAGAATATGAGCTAGATGCAGGTAAAACTCTCCATATGGTATGAGTTGTGTAGCCCACTTTCAAAATTTGAGTGATATAATATGAGCAGTGTTATTCTAAACAGTCATATGAAAGATTAGATGGATTCCTGGTTTCTTTGGTAATATGAGCCTATGTGAGAGTAGAGAGGGTTTAGTTACTGTCTACTCTTAGCTTCCCTTAGTGGAACAAGAAGGAGAATAGCAAAGTGGAGGTGAAGTCTGAGGGCTGGAACTCTGTTTCTGCTCAGTTATTTCAGCTCCCATTAATCTTTAACCTTTTACAGTTATTTTGTTAAAATGAACAATAGCAATAGCAATAGCCATAACAGAAGCAACAACAGTAATAATAGCCAGTATTTACTGAATGGTCAGTCTTGGCTGCATGCTGTTCTCATTACTTTACATCCATTTTTTCCCCATTACTACTTTATGCAAGTTACTTAAGCTCTCTGTGCTTCAGTTTCTTCATTTGTAAGATATGGATTACAATAGCATCTGCTTATTGTGATAATCAAGTGAACTCATATATGAAAAGTGTTTAAAACTTTCTTCAGCACAAAGTACTTAATAATAGTACTTAATATTATCATCTCATTTTTGATCTTCAAAGCACAATCTTCAAAAATATTGTGATTGCTGCTACTTACTCCATTTACAGGTGAGCAAATTGAGACTCAAAGAGTTTAATAAACTGTTTTCAAGATCATAAAGATAGTAAGAATCATATAGAATAAGGACTTGAACCTCCAAATCTTATGCTTTTTAATCTCCTTGCCATTGTGGTCCTCCTCTTCCAGGCACCAAAGGCTCAGCCACACCACATTAAACTTTTCTGATTAATAGTAGATCCTTATGTTGATCTACAGTTTCCTCATTTTATTATTTCCTGTCTCTGAAATGGCTTTCCTAACTTTGTCAAGTAGATAAATTTAAAATTATCCTTCAAGACTGAGTTCAGCTGCTACCTCTTCTCTCTCACCTTCCTTCTCCCATCTTCACGGAGTTAATTGCTTGTCTGTGTTTCTCTTGCACTTATCTCACATATCTCTCTTACAGCACTTATCACATTGTCTCATAATTTGTTCTCTGCTGCTAGATGGTGAACTATGAGAGAATCAGTAAAAATTAAAATTTATTTAAGATGCCAGACTTCCTTTTAAGGGCTTCATAAGGATGCCCTCATTGAATCCTTTCAATAACTCCAGGATGTATGTTCTATTATCCCTTTTCCCTTGAGGAGACATTGAAAGGTTAAGTAAGTTGCCCAAGATCATAAATGCAATAGGCACACAATAAATGATTGCTGAGTTGAATTATATCTAAGTAAAAATGCCTACTAAAAATGATCAAAAATTTCCTTTTTTCCCTGAAGAAAGTGAAATCTCTCAATTCAACATTGTTTTGGGTAGAGGAGAAAAAATAAACTTCTCTTTCATCTAGTTCAATTTTTTCTTTCTTAAAGCTATGAAAAGAAACAAACAATTACCTTTGGCTAGCTGAAATTCAATTATCAGTTCAGCTTTAAAGTTTTTAAAATAATATAATAACTTCCCCCATGATATAGTAAATGATTTACTTCCCAATGATCATTATTCACATGATCTTGAACATCCATGTAAGTTAAATGATATTTTATTGTCTATTCAAAACCCAGTAATTCAGGACATGCATTACAATGTCAATTTTAATACTTGTATCAAGAATTTATGTTTCCAAACACACAGATTAAAAAAAGAACTGTTTTCTGTCTCTAAGCCAAGACCCTGTGTCTTTCTGAGGATGATGAGGTACCAGAAAGAATGCCGGGTGTGAATAATTTCAAGCCCCAAACTACCTGTGATTCCTTTAAGGCCTTTTTTTTTCACAGTCACTCAGAGGGAAACACACTCTTTACTTTCCTCTGGGGCCTTACAGGCTCCAGCCCCAGTATTAACTGCCTAATTTGGTGCGAGGAAAACTGGCTTTAATAGCTTTTTGAGCAGTAATGGACATCATCCCCTTAGCAAAAGGGGATGACAGAAAAATTGCTTCTCTATTTTTAAAAACAAGATCTTGTTTATATAATCCTTTTATAAATTTAAAGCCTCTTGGTTTAAATATATTTTTTAGAGTTTGTTACAATGCAATAAATGGCAAAATGAGTTAGCCAAGCAATCTTTTCTTCATCACCCCAGTTCTCAATAGCCCTTTAGCTTTTATGACTGCTTTGACTGATGATAAAAAATAATCCAGCCATTTCCAAATGCTACCTTAGTTTGAACCACTGTATAGACTAATTTTGAACTTGTGCCTCAAAATTGAGCAATTCCATCATTTTAATATAGTATTAAAAAAAACTTGTGAGAAAATTAGGAAAGTCATAGAACACGAGCATGCTTAGAATTAAGAACAACAGCAAAAAAAAGTCAGCAACAGACAATTGTTTTAGTAGACCCTGCAATTTCCATTAAAAGCATTTAAAAGAGAATATTAACAAACATGAAAGTGATTCATTTTTGCATAGAAAAATAAACTCACACGATTTTAGAGTCTTAAATAACCCATAATTCTGGGAACCATTCACCTTGTGTTTAGCCAGTATTTGAAACACTGCTATTTGTCATCTTTTAAATTTTCTTTTTCATATAGTTAATATAAGCTAGAGTTTTTGTTCTGCTTTAATAACAATATGGTTTATGCTATATGTGGAATAAAGAATATAGCAAAGTAAATATATTTAATGTGAATATGCAGAAAGGAAGGGTTTTGGTTCTCTTTGCAGCTCTCCTATAGTAATTCCCATTGCAACACAACTCACTATTGTATGACTTAGCTGAAAAGGATATGTCTCTAATTGTACATTTCATTGTATTTGCAATAGAAGTAAATTTTGGGGGCCAAATAAACTTTTCAGCTGATGGGGGTGAGGTAGGGAGCTTTGTTGTATCTACAGTAAAGAATAAGGAAAACATTGAAGGAGTAGCATGCCTTCATAATGAAAGACATGTAACCTGTTTCACGGGTTATTCCTATCTTTGTTTGAGCACCATGGGAGTTGGCATTTTAGTGCTTTCTTTTGATTGCACTTTACCCAGGCATTCTCATACTAAGTTGCAGGAAGGTGCAAGTATGGAAGAACATCACCTCCTTATCTCTTGAAGGAACTGAAATGTCTCTTAAGTGGAAGTGGAGAGTCAGGACATGGGAGAACTTTTAACACTCAGGGTTTGCTGTAACTTTGTACATAGCACTAATAACTGGAAACTCAGGGTTCCAAAACACAGCACAGTGATTCATATACATGAAACGTGAGCAGAATAGGGAGGCTTCCCTCTGAGTTGAGGGAGTTGATGTATAAAAGACCCCAGGGAATACTGGGAAAAGACAAGGGATAAGGCACTGAAGGAAAAATGGAAAACAGTCCATTTACAGTTATTATTACCAAGTCCATCTTAGAAACATTTACTATTGTAACACTTGTAACTTGTTGCTACTACATATTACTGTGATTAATTTTGTATTATTTAAATGGAGCCACTATGAGAAACTGAACAAGTTACTCACCTCCTTCTGCCTCAGTTAATATCTACATAGGATTTCACAGTTATAACTGAAAGCCTAGCTCCGGCCACGTATCTCACAAATAAACCCACTGTGTACAAAAGGAACCAGATGAGATAGTGTAGATACATCCATGCAAACACATCACCACTATTAAGGAAAACAATTTAAAGCCTGTTCAACTCAGATATAATTAGTCCTAGAGGGACACATTATTATTGATAATAGGTTTTTCTCACAAGGAAGTTGAACTCCCCAGTGGGAATGTATTTTTATGGGTTGCAGATTAGTAACATTTCCAAATTGAATCAGTTACAACTGTTTCAAAATATTGAATATTGCAATGAGTACCAAAATAGATAATATGATTTGGTCATTAAGACACTGAAGCAGACTTTTATTTTATATGATTGCCACCATTACTCATTGACTTATAAATAGAATGATTAACTGGGGATGTATCTCACCCACTGCTTGCCCCTTGACCTGAAATACCAAGCTAGTCAAGAGTAAGCTTAAATGTTAGTCACTACAGTTCAGTATTCTTCACTGATCACTGGAGCTGATCACTTACCTAAGCTGTTGGAATGTGTTATTCCAGATAGCTAGGTAGAATCAGGCAACCCCACTTGGTTGTTGCTGTTGACTCCCCAGTTCCCTATTCTTAATCCGTGCCTCAGATTTTTTTCTCATATAAAGGAGGCCAGTGTTCAGAAAACCAGGTCTCTCTGGCCTCAAAATCATTGCTGAATTTTCTCCTGATTGCTGGTGATATTTGAACCTCTCAGCAAAGTTCTTTATAAACATACTTGTGGTAGTTATGTCTCCACTGTAAACTTTTTGAATTGGAAACATAATGTTATCAGAATATCTTTCAATAACATTTTCTTTATTGTATTTTAGATAATAATTTTAGTTCTAAAAAGGGGTCTTTATTGCTAGATTCAATTCACTGTTGTGTATTAAATTTTGTCTCAGGTCCAATATAAAGTAAAAATGAGTTCAAACAAAGTGCTTATTAAATCATAGCTTGAGTGGCCCTTATATGAGCTAAACTGCATATATCACTGAGATATTTCAATTATTTATTTTTCCTTACTTATATTTATATTGATGTTCTTTACAGAAACACTGTAGCAATAAATAATTCTGTTTCACTAGATTCCTAATCTTATTTTTCAGGTACCAATAAAAGAAAATAAAATAAAAACCCCAAACAAACAAAAGCAATAACAACTTTTCTGTTTTTGTCATAATGTAATTATAAACCATTCTTTTTACAAGTTAAATAGTTAGAATCCCAGATTTCTACCATGGCCCAAATTAAAATGTGATGTCTATATTAAAATTCTGAACCAACCAGCTAAGCAGGTTTACATCTTTAAATATTCTGGCTTGTAAGAATAAATAAGCATGATAAGCTACCAAATAATGCTTTTGCAGACATTATTATTTGTCAGCTTTATACTCTCTTTCATTCATGCATTTCCAGTTCCACAATATAAAGTAGCTACAAAAATAAAAAAACAAAACAAAACTGTAATAGAGCTAGTCTTGCTATTTTGTGCTTGCCTCCCTGGTAAGAAAAATTAAGTGCCAAAAATGTAAAATTTATTTCAAGAAAAGTAACAGGCTACACAAGTAAATTTTGGCAAATGCAACTTTATATTGAAATTCACACATCTGTATCTTAAAGAATGAGACTCACAGACTCTAATGTATTTCTAAAATACCAGAAATTATATTATAAGCTTTCACAAGTTAAAACTGAAATAATTTAAACGACCAATACACTGAATGTGCAGAAAATATAAACAAGACTGTGCCTTCGGTAGAATAAATGCTTCACAAATTGTGCAAGATGTCATACTAAGGCTGTGGTCTCCCCTTAACAGCCGACTTAAAATATAAACACACATCAACTGCCTGCTTCTTAGAACACACTAGAATGGGTAGCACACCTCAGAAGAAAATTTCATTATCCCAGTGATGTGCACCTTAATTTTCAAATCATGTGAGGAAAAAGGAAAAAGAGTGTTACATGATCGTCCATGCACTTCCAGATGCATGACCATGACCAGTTACTGATTCAGTTTCCCTTGACTCCAATTTGCTCCAATACTAAATAAGATGAAAGATACTAGATAACCCTTTAAGGCAACATGTGTTTATTCTGCATTATTAGAACTGCTCAATTGTGACTGGTTGGTACCATTAATGTTGCCTCCCAGACCAATATCTAGTATTCATAAAATATAGATGAATTAGAAAAAACTTTATACCAAATCAACAAAAACCACATAATACAGTTCAATGCTAGCAATTTCACTAGTAGATAAGGAAAGCGGTATTTAGAAATAGTAATGTATTAATACAAAAAAGTAAACTATAATTGGAACCAATATACTGCTTTGGAATGCTCCCCAAAACTTACAAGGCGATTTTTTAAAAGTGATAATCCAATTAATTCATGGCATGTCTTTAGTGAATTACAGTACTTTAAGTCCCCAAATATTTTAGTCCTTGCAAAACAAATAGTATGAAATGTTTTAAAGTCTTCAAACTTCTAAAATTAGTTTTTTATCAACACATTTACCTCATGTCAACTTAATTTATTAAGATGTCCAATGCTAATTGTTTTTTTTGATGTTTTTTCATAAGTAGTCATATACACAGCATTTAGCACTGATACTTAGCACCTGCTACTTTCATTATCTAGTTTTCAACCACATAAAGAAACTTAGGGCAGTGGTTCCGTCCTTTCTTAATTACAAACCTTCGCTGGCAGTCAGCAGGATCACTCTGAGACTTAAAATAGGATTATAGGTGAACTATTGCAAAGACTGCAGAATGTTGCCCAAATCCTTATAACTGCTGATCCCATTCTTGATTTTCTTCTCAAGAAATGGCTACAGGCCACATTTGCTTAGCAGAGAAGGTTAGTGTTTCACAAGGCTAAAGATTTACAGATGCTCCTTCATATAACACAGTAAGGTTCCCTTGGTAACCTGGATTTTCTGCAGTAAAGAAGGGTTGTGCTGAAACAGCGCCTCAGCTCCCTGTTGGAGAAAATGCAGACAAAAGGATTGATTCCTGCTTGGGCAAAACTCATCCAGACAGCAGCTGTTAGAAATCCCCCTGGTACTATAGGCCCTCTTGCAAAAACTCTCCAATAACAGGCCACCAGGTAGGGGCCCCACAAGGTTAAGAAGAGAAAAGTCATTATATAGAACATTCTGCTGATTCTTTTCTCCATTTTGAATTCATCTAAGACCAATAGCCTTCTTCTGCTCGTGGTGTTTGCATTTTGCCTGATGCCCAGCAAGGTGGGTGGTGTGGGACCCCTTCCAAATCCTGCTAGCCAATTGGCAGCTGCCTGGCCACTGGCTCCAGGACCATGAAAAGTCCAGTTCTGGCTGACTGCTGCTACAAACTGGACTGGCTTCATTTTCCTTCGGTCGTGGACAAAAAATATCAGCTTGAGGTAGACAAGCTGTGTAGCTAGGAGGATGAGGGCAAGGAGCAGCATAAATCCTAAGGAATCATTAGCCCTGAAGGAGCGGTGTTGGAAGGTACATTGATCTTCTTCCCTAATGAATGAGTAAGTGCCCACATCTAAAACTGGGGGAAATGCCATGGCCACAGACAGAGTCCACACCATGCAGATCACAGCCAGACACGTCCAAAAGGTCAGCCTCTTTGTATAGAAGCGATGATGGGCGATAGCTAAGTATCTGGTGACACTGATACAGAAGAGCATGAAAGCAGTGTGAAAACAGGACAAAACCCCCAGAAAGGCAATCACTTTGCAAGTCAGAGTCCCATAAGTCCAAGTAGAGCCATTTTTGACAGAGTTGAATACAAATGGGAAACAAATTGCAGATCTGAGGATATCTGAACAGCAAAGATCCAACAGGAAGTAGTAAGGTGCTCTATGCAAGGTCTTATCTTTCACGAGCAAAATGGAGATCAGAAGGTTGCCCACCACGCTGACTCCTATTATGAAACCCAAGGAAGTCAATTTCAGAAAGGCTGTTAGAGGAGAGAGATTTTGCAAAATGTTGTCAGCTGCATGGCTATAGTTCGCCATAGATGGATGGAGGATAAAGATACAGCCTCAGTCAAGTCTCATGATCTAGATATAAGAACAAGGAAAAGATAGATCCATACATTTTACTGAAAATGTAATCCACAAAGAGAACAGATCCGATCTGCAGTCATGCTTCCTCTTTTCTTTCACTTGATTTGCCATCAGAATATCTGAAAACAAAACAAAAAAAAGCTATCAGTTTTTAAGTTAACAAGCAATGATGTCAGGCAGTGCTAATATAGAGCTGTTCATTTATGGGGAAGCAAATAAAGTTTTAATTTTGAATAATATTATTTGGTTTAGTATTTGTGCTTGAGATTTCAGAGAATTGACTTGTTTAGTTTTCTGAGCTAGATGAATTTTAAAATGTCCCTGTTTAAAAGAACATACATTTGATTGGGCACCTTTAGGAGAGAAGGAATAAAATGTTCCCCAAGCATAAAATATGCCAGTCTAGGAATTAATCACTGGTGTTGCAATGGAATCTACAAGATCGCTAATAGGAGACAAGAGACTACCCACATTTATTTGAGGTCTGTTAGTATCTGTCCGTGTTTTCCCGGCAGCTTCTCTGCTGATATGGATCCAATGAACCCTTGCAAAATATATCTTTTAACTCTAGAGCCACTTTTCATGCTGCATGTTATAAGAAGAATATTTGTTGATTCATCTTAAAGCATAATTTCAACATTAGACTTCTAAATTCATAGGAACTTGTCCCAGGATTTGATTTGATTTAATCTTTTGTCTTTCCCTTCCCTTCCCATCCCCCATTTCTGGCAAATCTTTTCTCTTTTAAACCCACATGATTATTAGAAATGGTTAATGTAAATACTAGTCAGGGAAACACCCAGAGGAATAATGCACTTTCATTTGTAAACCCTGGCTGCCCGGTTTCAAATGAATTTAACATGAACCTGTATTTCTCGGGCAATTAAGCTTTTACCATTTATACTGACAATCTTCGTTGCAAATCGCAAGTAGCTTCATTTTAAAACAAAATACATATTGTCTCCTAGGTGTTTGGGAACCCCACCAGGGAAATCGGTTTCCTCTGTTATTCCCACGAAGCATGTTTCCTTTGCCACTTCTCACTTGCCTGGAATATGCTGATAGAAGCCCAGGCAAAACTGCGTTGGATGATTTTAATTTCCTCACCGGTACATCCCCGGGTAAATACCGATCGCATCATGCAACATTATGAAACCTGAAATCCGCCACCCCTGGATTTATAATGGGGGGGTGGAGGAGGGGGAGGGGGAGAGAGACATGCATTACATACGCGAAGATGGGGAGAGAGATTGCTTCTGTGCTGCAAGGGAACTGTTCCCGGTGATTCGCAGTCCGATATTCCTCAGTCTTGCAACGCTTTCCAGAAATGGAGCTCTCAATAAGCCCTACTGAAGATGCATTGTCTGAATGTACTTCCATTATGCAGTTTATTGTAAAAACACACACACACACACACACACACACACACACACAACCCACACACAAAAAACTCAAGGAGGGCTCTTTCCCGGTGAACCTGCAGTTTCATCAGCACTGTGCGCCCCCTCCCCCCAAACTTAACCGAGAGTATATCCTCCTACCTGTTGGTGTTGGATATCCCGACAGACTATAGCTTCTTCTTTCTATAAATTGCTGATTTTTTTTTTTGCCTTAGTGCCTTGACTGAGCATCCAGGCAGGGCTCGGCGGCGCCTGCGCGATGGAGCCTCCTTGAGCTCCAGCCGCGTCCTCCCCTGTCGCAGCGGCACCGTCTCCCCCAGTAACGCAGGGGCCGCGGCGGCGGCGGCAGCCGTGGCGAGGGCGGTGGCAGGGGCTACTTCTGCCCCTGTGGAGCCAACTGGAGCCCCGACCCGTTTCCAGAGCGGGCTGGGTTTATTGAATGTCCTGTCCTGTTGAACTGGTAAAAACGGGCTTTTGTCCCCCGTGGCTGCTTCTGAACTTTTCCCTCCCTGCATTGGACGTGGGGATTTGGAAAGGCTAGTTCAGGACCTCAGTCCCACCCTCTTCCCTTAGGGCAGCGCATCCCGGTGCTGGGGGTGCCTGCCCAGCCCTCAGCTTCCTGAAACCCCGCTCTCCCCCCAAAATTTTTTCCCATGCTCTTTTAGGGTGGTCCAAAGCATTGGCAGCTTCTTTTAGCTTTCTTCTTTAATGATTTCTCCAGCTGACTGCCTTTGCAGGTTAGCTGGGGGTGTGGGGGTGGGGGTGGGGCTGGTGGGGTGGGGAGGGAAGCGGTGGAGGAGGAGAAAAAGAAGAAAGAAAAGAAATTTTTTAAAAAGAAAAAAAGCTCAGTCAGGAAAATTCTTGTCAATGGGGAAGAAGGGAAACCAGGTTAGGGTAGCCCTTTCTTTGTTAGTCATCTGTTCTCCAGTGCACGCAGATGCGCGGTAAGTAGGGAGAAGCTAAGTTCAGAGGAAAACTGCAAAATGATTTATGTCCATTCTACCTTGACGAAAATGACTGTAGAATCGGGCATACACAAATTTTAAATGACCATTCCTCGCATTCCACCCCACCAAGGAACAGCCTTTCTTTCATTTTCTTGCAAGTACGACTGACCAATAGATTGGTAATGTTAAAGCAGTTGTGTGTGAGTTTCCTTCTCCCCTTTGTTTTTACGGAAGAAAAATACTAGGAATATAACGATTCACAAAACTTACACCCGTTCAAAAGGTCCGATGATATCACAAGACAGCACATAGCCTGACACCTGGGTGCTTAAGCATGTCTCTGGAATCATGCATTTCCTTATTTTACCATTTCAGAAGAATTTGTGGGGGTGGTATAAGATTTTAAACAATTCCCCACCTCCAAAAAAATGATCAGAAATGCTTTCATTAATTCCCAAGTTAAAAGGTCTGCTTTTCCTCCTGCATGCTTATTGCTTTATAATAATCTGTTAATGAAACAGAAAAAATAAAGATCTTCTGTACAGCAATAATTTGATCTCCAGACAGCAGTAAAATACCTCATTGCTGGGTGGTGAGATTGTGACATTCGGGGGAACTCAAGCCAATCAGCATACAGATAATATGGGTTAATTTGCATATTGTATTTCTATTGGACATACCAAGGTAAAGCTTTCTCTGGTTTAAAGCTTAAAAATGAATACTTCACTGTCATGATGTCACAGTCATTGCACAAAGCCCTATGTTGGTAATATTGAAACAAAGTTATATTTTCCTGATTTGTTTTGCCATGTCCTAAACCCAGTTAAGAAAAATAATGATTAATATATATATGTATGTATATATGTGCGTGTGTGTGCGTGTGTGTGTGTGTATGTATGTATGTTCTAACTTTGGCATTCCCTTAAACTAGAAAAATCAATTCTACAGCTGTACTGGAAATAACTTGAGGGCATTTCCATTCTAGTGAAACATTCTACTTTTTCGCAAAACAAGGAAATTCAGAAGTGTTTAAAACTATATATTGGTTTGCAACTTGTAAGTGAAATGTCAACTTCATTTCTGTGGAACTACAAATCAATTCAATTTGTTATTTGTTACTTCCCAATTATTGTCCCAATGTACTTTGCAAAGAGTTATTATTTCCTGAATTTTTACAGTTTTAAAAAAGCTATAGGATAAATGACAAGTTTGCTGAAAATCCATGATATGTGCAATCTTAGGTTGTATGGATTAGGGATAAACTTTTTAAAAGTTAATTTAAAGTGTGACTGCACAGCCTGCCTTGGAGACAATAATTTACTCTGCAAAAAGGTATACAGCCAAGTTCCAAGAGTTTAACTTTCCTTAAATTTTAAGAAGCAGGTATTGATTCCTTAAAAATGAGGGAATACTACATGTATGTAGTATTCTTTCATATCCACAACTCAGGGTATATTAAAGCTACTATTTTCCTTTACAGTTGAGTGCAGTTACAGTTGCTAGTTTGGTTTTTTCCAGCTGTTAGATGAGAATGTCACTTTCTTGCCTCACAAGGGGGTTTAAGAAATTAATGAGATATTTTCCATTTAGTTCATTAACTCCACTGGAGAAAACACTGAAGTCTGCGTCTTCCACCAACAGGGTTTTTTTAAAAGTATGTTTAATACAGTAATAGTCAAAAGTTTTATATCATCTATAAATTCTCAGATATAAAATTATCACTTCAGTTGTTCAGATCATAACATTATTTGTTCGTAGCTAATTTCTTTTTGATTCCTTATATCACCACACTTAGAAAAATTGATTGTCAGGTTAAGAGTAAAGAGACAAACAGCAAAATACTATGTACACTGCAGTTGAAGAACTCTAAAAGTTTGAAGAAATGTAGAAATTTTCAACCTCTTGGCATATTATATTTACTACATAGATCAGTGGATTAGGAAGACTGATGCAATCTGTTTAATTTGGTTCTTATAATAAATATATATAATTTAAAAAATTAATCAGACATTTCAGATTTTTGCCAAATGCACAATCTCATGATAGACAAATGCAGGATTTTCATTCTATGCATTATGTGAAAATGTGTGTCAGGAAATAAACAATTCTTCCCAAATGCAGAGAATGATAGGCTAGGATAAAGTTCTAAAGATTTTTCAGTCATTTGTTTAAAGCACTATCTCTCCATTTTAAAGCTGTCACTAAATATTTAAAAATGTGTATATTTGATAGCCCCAACTGTTACTAAAATCTAAAGCTATATATGAAAAAGAAGCTTCCGTATAATTTCTAGAAGTTATCTTGATAAGAATGACTCTCACCACGGATATTTGTACAGAAACATTTTTTGACAGATTATTTTAAGAACACTAACCTAGAACAAGTGACCAACAGAAAAGGAGAGTATGTGTTTCTATTTTAAAAATGGGTTTTCACCTCCTAATCTGTGGCAAAAAAGTAAAATGACCGTTTTCATACTGACACCTAAGTTACTGAAAGTTAGGGCTTTGGGAATTCTGCTTGAGGAACAAAATTATGAAAAAATATACTGTACCTAAAAGATTGCCTCTAGATTTTAAAAATCATATCTCTGGAATTTTGAATAACCATAATTGTGAATACCTCAGTGAAATTTCTTTAGAATGTAAAGGAATTTTAAAGGATTAAGACTATGTCATGTTTCTTTCCAAAATGATAAAAGAAATTCATGTGTCAGATTTTTCTCTTTACTCTGTCACAAAACAGGCTACCAAGTGTTAATATATTAAAAAATTTAAAGTTAGCATCTCTAAGACCTTTCTTCACAATTTAATATCCAGGCTTTTAAAACTTAGCAGTTTACCTTTTCTGATCTTTATTGTTCACAATTTCATGCTCTCTGAAAACTTTTTCCTTTATTTAATTCATTCAACAAACATTTGTTGATGTTACTCTGTAGAAATCACTACGCTAGATCTTGCAAGAAATGAAAAATTAAAAGATAGGATTGGTGTACAGCAATTCCATCAATGTAGGGGAAGCCTGAACTGGTTAGAAGTAGAAGAGGCAGAATGAACAGAAACAAAGGGATAGATCCAGGGTAAGAGGAGGTAGAAGCTGTATTTCTTTTTCTTTTTAAAAATCAAATGATTAGACAGGTAAGCAAAGGAAATTGAGGAATAAGAATTGACTCTAAGTTTTGGAGCTTGGATAACTGAGAGGTTCAGTTCAGTTCAGTTCAGTCACTCAGTCGTGTCCGACTCTTTGTGACCCCATGAATCGCAGCACGCCAGGCCTCCCTGTCCATTACCAACTCCCGGAGTTCACTCAAACGTATGTGCATTGAGTCGGTGATGCCATCCAGCCGTCTCATCCTCTGTCATCCCCTTCTCCTCCTGCCCGCAATCCCTCCCAGCATCAGAGTCTTTTCCAATGAGTCAACTCTTCGCATGAGGTGGCCAAAGTACTGGAGTTTCAGCTTTAGGAGATGCCATTAACTAGAGGGAAAGTGAAAGTGAAAGTGTTTGTCAGTGGCTCAGTCCTGCGGACTCAGCAACCCATGGACTGTAGCCCACCAGGCTCCTCAGTCCATGGGATTCTCCAGGGAAGAATACTGGAGTGAGTTGCCATTCCCTTCTCCAGGGGATCTTCCCCACCCAAGGATCGAACCTGGGTCTCCTGACTTTCAGGCAGTTTCTTTACCGACTGAAACATCAGGGAAGCCCTAACGTGGGGGAGCAAAAGTTAAAAAAGAGGGGCCTGGTTTGGTAAGGAAGATAGTGAGTTAATTTTAGACAGATTGAATGTGAAATGCTGGTGGAACATTTAAGTGCTGATGTCATATATGCAGTTGGAAGTGAAGACTGCAGATTCAGGAAGTACTTATAGGTAGGTGATGGTGGAAGTAGGTTAACTGTTGGATAACATTGCCAAGTGAGACTCTTGAGAGATAAAGTGAAAGTGTTGATCAGTCATGTCCAACTCTTTGTGACCCTGTGTGCCAGGCTCCTCTGTCCGTGGAATTCTCCAGGTAAGACTACTGGAGTGGGTAGCCATTTCCTTCTCCAAGCGATCTTCCCAAACCAGGGATCAAACCCGTGTCTCTGCATTGCAGGCAGATTCTTTACTGTCTGAGCCATCAGGGAAGCCCATTGATAGATAAAGTTGAGGTTAAATAAGTAAACAAACATGCCCATTCTTCACTTTGTGAACAAACTAAAAAGCAAAAAGAATGCCTACGTTTAGGAAACAAGAAGGAACATGGAAGAACCAGAGCTAGAAGAAAATGAGAGGAAGAAGCACCAGCATCACAGACCCTGAGGGAGAAAAGAATTTCAAGGAGGGAGTGGTCGTCAGTATAAATTGTATCTAGGAGGTTTTAAAAGGATGAGGAGTTAGAAGATATTATTGGATCTGGTGGTAAGGAAATCATTAGCAACCTTGGAGAGAGCAGTTTCAGAAAAGCCAGTCAGATTGAAAGGGATTAACAAGTGAGGGGCACAGATTTAGCAGTTTATAAGGTCAGACTCAGAAATTATTTTGCTATTAATGACAGTACTGTTAGTGATAAAGGTTTTAATGAATTCTCTTAATGTTTTGTGAACAGAATGTTATTTAAATAAGCATAGTATGCCTTTTTTCTTCTGGAAGTCTTTAAAACTCTTCTTCTACTACACATTATTTAAATATAATCCTATGAATGAAAGAAAATGCAAGTTTCCCTACCATGTCTGGTAAAACTTTAGAGATTTGATCAAAGGTCCTTAGTCTATTAAAATACTTTAAATTATCTCCTTCTTTGTCTTTTTTTTAAAAATGGAGTTAGTTTCAACCATGTAAAAGAGAAAAGTGACCTATGTGGGTATAGCATGAGAATAAGTGTGGTGTGTGTGTGTGTGTGTGTGTTGGAGGAAGGTAGGAAAGCAAAGCGAGTGCTCATAAAATAATTAAGAATTGGGAAGTGTAATTTAATATTCAGGTTAATGAAGAGTCATACACATCTTATATGGATTATAAATTTTCACAGAATAAAAATGCAGTATAATTTAAAAAACTCAAGAAGTCTAAGGCATTCTTTTCTTTGATTACTCAGAGGTTACCTCAATGATACAGTGCATTAAGGCCATTATTATAAGCACCAGCTATATGATAGGTATGAGCAGATTATCGTTATTTAAGCTTTTGTGGTGTTTAGCTTTTTGATAAATGGGCATCATTAAAGCATGGCTGAAAATAAAGAATGCTACCTTAGACTCTAATTTAAGAGCTTCTGATATTAACCCTCCAGTCCTGCATTATGATTTTCTGGCTAGCCCTTTCATTTTCATTTCTCCTAATTTTTTACACCTTGTAATTTTCTCTATACAGAGTAATAATTTTATAAAACAAAGACAAAACCAAAATTCCCATACTTCATAAACACGTTTACTACTTTAACTTGGTTAACATTTGGTAAAAGTGTGTGATATCTACCTAATTTTACATTAAAAAGGACATAAGAATAAGTCCTGGCATAATATTGCTTCATTCCTTCCGTAAACATCAGTCTCCATCAGAATATGAGAGTTCAGACATTATCTTGTTTTGCCCTGTTTTTCCCTGGTGACCACATCTGGCACATAGAGGGCATTCCATACTTTTGGTTGAATGGATGATTATGAATTGTGGATATTAAAATGTGGTGCTGGAGAAGACTCTCGAGAGTCACCTGGATGGGAAGATCAAACCAGTCAATCCTAAAGGAAATCAACCCTGAATATTGGAAGGATTGATGCTGAAGCCGAATCTCAAACACTTTGGTCACCTAATGAGAAGAGCTGATTCATTGGAAAAGACCCTGATACTGGGAAAGATTAAGGGTGGAAGAGAAGGGGGCTACAGAGGATTGAGATAGTTGGATGGCATCACCAACTCATTGGACATCGGTTTGAGTAAACTCTGGGAGATAGTGAAGGACAGGGAAGCCTGGCGTGCTGCAGTCCATGGAGTCGCAAAGCGTCAGACATGACTTAGCAACTGAACAACAACATGAAGCGTACTCTGCTAGGCACTGTGGGGAGGACACAAAAGAAAAAGAAGAGAAAAAGAAAACAAAAACAAAAAACAGTGACACGGGCGCAGCTGAACTCTATGTTTCCTTAATTTAATAAGGCTGGGATAATTATTTGTATTATGGGCAGAAAGTTTTCTTGGCCAGGGATTTACTCTGGGTTTGGGGAAATTTTGTTTGCTTCTTAGCCGTATTACATTAGCATTTACATGATTCCTTATTTGTCTTACTTCTTAGTAATTTCAAACTGGTTTTTAATAACAATGTCTCTCATGCAGTATAAGCCAAGAGCAAAAATTTATGCTTTGAGCTCCTAATCTGGTACTCAATATATGACAAAATATTTAGCTGTTATCTGACTTCAGACTTAACAATCACTAATTTTTTAATAGTCATAATGGTGGTGTCTCATGAAAACAAATTTAAATCTGATTTATCAATTCAGAAGTGAAAACTTGATAATATAAAAAGAAAATTTTAAATGATGAGTACTCTTTACTCAGTTTTGCAAATGGATTTTCATATTTATGTGTAGAATAGACAGGAAAAGAGTCGAAACAGAAACTGGCCATTTAGATACTTAGAAAAGACTTCACATGGATGATATTACTCTTAGTTAAAAATCAGGGTTATCTTTTCTTGCAGTTTATTTGTCTTCTTTTTAGAAGATAGTCATTTCCCTCCTTTACCAGGCATGAATTAGAATTGAATATGAGAGGTTTTTTTCCCTATACAGTAGTGCTGATTCATCTTATTAATTGAATACAATAGAAAAGCTAAATCACCCTGTAAGTCCTCTTAGCTTGAACTAAGGCCAGAACTGATGTAGGGTTTGTAACATCTGGAGCAAGGAGTGCATAGAATATTGCTTCCAGCAACTTGAAACAGGATGGTAGCTCACTTTCAGTAGGTGGTAATGACCTGGGAGTGGTTGTATACAATTTCACTGTATATAATTTGGTTGAGATTATCTTTCTTCTTTTTCTGATCTAGAATCATGGCATTCTGTATTAGCAGTTGGTATGTGATTTTTAGCAGTTTTTTTCTGGGACAGCTATTGTTGCTGCTGCTACTGCTGCTAAGTCACTTAAGTCGTGTCCGACCCCATAGACGGCAGCCCACCAGGCTCCCCTGTCCCTAGGATTCTCCAGGCAAGAACACTGGAGTGGGTTGCCATTTCCTTCTCCAATGCATGAAAGTGAAAAGTGAAAGTGAAGTCGCTCAGTCGTGTCCGACTCTTGGCGACCCCATGGACTGCAGCCCACTAGGCTCCTCTGTCCATGGGATTTGCCAGGCAAGAGTACTGGAGTGGGGTGCCATTGTTAATGGGTCATTAATCATTTTCACGGGATATGAGGAATAATATTTCTTGCATAAATTATGAAAACTGTGAGTCTTGTTTATAGAGATTCAAAATACCAAATGTCTTAAACCTAAAAACTCTGTAATCATTACGACTAGCTGTTACTCACAATCTCCTTGAATGTCACTGTGATGTATAGAAGTGGGCCGGTAAACAGGCTTACAACGTGGAGATGGAAATGGCTCCATGCCAAGAGTTCTAATATTTGGAATATTTTTTGACTATGGATTTCATGTCACTATTCTAAAGGAGATCAATCCTGGGTGTTCTTTGGAAGGAATGATGCTAAAGCTGAAACTCCAGTACTTTGGCCACCTCATGCAAAGAGTTGACTCATTGGAAAAGACTCTGAAGTTGGGAGGGATTGGGGGTAGGAGGAGAAGGGGACGACAAGAGGATGAGACGGCTGGATGGCATCACTGACTCGATGCACACGAGTCTGAGTGAACTCCGGGAGTTGGTAATGGACAGGGAGGCCTGGCGTGCTGCAGTTCATGGGGTCGCAAAGAGTCGGACACGACTGAGCAACTGAACTGAACTGGATCCCAATTAAAACTGTAGAGTAGAGCTATGGTTGTACTTGCTGGTTGTTTGAGCAAGGAATTTAAGTAAGAGATACAGATCAATGTTAGGTTCAGGTAAAAAATTTGTCCTTGAGAATTCTTTTTTTTAAAAATTTATTTATTTTATTTTTTAAAAAATTTATTTATTTTAATTGGATGCTAATTACTTTACAATATTGTAGTGGTTTTTGCCATACATTGACATGAATCAGCCATGGTTGTACACGTGTTTCCCATCCTGAACCCCCTTCCCACCTCCCTCACTATCCCATCCCTCTGGGTCATCCCAGTGCACCAGCCCTGAGCACCCTGTCTCATGCATCAAACCTGGACTGGCAATCTATTTCACATATGATAATATACCTGTTTCAATGCTATTCTCTCAAATCATCCCACCCTCACCTTTTCCCATAGAGTCCAAAAGACTGTTCTTTACATCTGTATCTCTTTTGCTGTCTTGCACATAGGGTCATCATTACCATCTTTCTAAATTCCATATATACACGTTAGTATACTGTATTGGTGTTTTTCTTTCTGATTTACTTCACTCTGTATAATTGGCTCCAGTTTCACCCACCTCATTAGAACTGATTCAAATGCATTCTTTTTAATGGCTGAGTAATACTCCATTGTATATATGTACCACAGCTTTCTTATCCATTCATCTGCTGATGGACATCTAGGTTGCTTCCATGTCCTGGCTATTGTAAACAGTGTTTCGATGAACATTGGGGTACACTTTCAATTCTGGGTGTCTCTTTCAATTCTGGTTTCCTCAGTATGTATGCCCAGCAGTGGCATTGCTGGATCATATGGCAGCTCTATTTTCAATTTTTTAAGGAATTTGAGAATTCTGAATGTAGAAATTTTGACAGTTTTAGTTGGTATAGTGTTTCCTCTGGTCACTATGGGATTGTGGCACATAGCTTCAGGGCTGCTGTCATTTTATTCTACTTGTATTAAATCCTTTAACAATGAGAAGTATTTTAAAGCTTCCAGGCCTTTACTATCAGATTTCTTCCAATGGAACTATGGATCCCTTGCATTTCTTTTTATAACAAATCTTGTTGGTTAATTAAAAACAACAAACCCATCATTTAAAATCTAAAATTTTCTGTTCATCAGTTATTCACTGGTTCAGGTATATATACTGTGTGCAAGGGGGTTCCCAGATGGCACTAGTGGTAAAGAACATGCCTGCCAATGCAGGAGACATAAGAGATGCAGGTTTGATCCCTGGGGAAGGAAGATGCCCCTGAGGAGGGCATGGTAACCCACACCAGTTTCTTGCCTGGAGAATCCCATGGACAGAGGAGCCTGACCGGCTACAGTCCATAGTGTAGCAATGAGTCAGACATTACTCAAGGGACTTAGCAAACAGCACACACACTGTATGCAGGTCTAGCTGTATTTATTGATTAGCATTATATAAAACATTTTCACATTCATTGGTCCTTCTACACCCAAACAAAGCTTGTAAGTTCTTGAGTCAAGAAAAAAAACAACAAAGTTTGTCTGTAAATATCCAGCCCAGGAAATGTTTTCCACTGCATCATGCACTCAGCCTCTGTTAAGTCAAGTCAGCACATGCTTAATCTGCTCCCCCACTTACAACATAAACAGTTCTAAAATTTAACTTTAAAAGGCTCTTATCAACAACATAGGTAAAATGTGCACTTTTATCTTGGGGCTCTTCAAGATTTCACCTTCCAGTTAAAGATTCTTTCCCTCCATCCATGCACTGTTAATTCCCATAAATTCTAATGGGAATTAAGCACATAAATCCTTAGCACTTAGTTGAAAAACTAGGACTCATGCAGAGACAGCACTTTTGTATATAGCCTACTTGTAATCCTTTCTATAAATGGTTTGTTTTTTGTGCCATCTGGCAGTGAATTGGTGAGATTTCTGCTGGGGTTTCAAGAAGACCATACATACATTGACATTTGGTGAAGAGAAGGGCTAAAGGTTTAATTCCACTTACAGACTATGTTCAGAAGGATGTTTTACTAAAAAGTAAAAAAAAAAAAAAAAAAAAAAAAAAAAAACACCACAGTCTTGATGCCATCACCCTTTATTTTGGGCATATACAACATGCTTGATATTTAAATTTCTCTCTCAATATTTTTAATACTGCATAGCTCCATGAAGGCAAAATTCTGTTGATTATCTTTGTGTCCCTGGTGGCTAGAATAGTACCTGGCATATAGTGTGTGTTAGTTGCTCAGCTGTGTCTGACTCTTTGCGACCCCATAGACTGTAGCCCGCCAGACTCCTCTGTCCGTGGGATTTCCTAGGCAAGAATACTGGAGTGGGTAGCCATTCTCTTCTCCAGGGGATCTTTTTAACCCAAGGAGCAAACCCTGCATGTCTCCTGCATTGCAGGCATATTCTTTACTGTTTGAGTCATCAGGGAAGCCTAAAATAATTGCATTAATTTTCAAGTGATAGAAATACAGGTTTTAGCCAAAGGTTTCCTTTTAGGTAAAATATAATTCAGGACTGTGTGTGTGCTGTGCTCTGTAGTGTCTGACTTTGCGACTCCATGGACTGTAGCCCACCAAGCACCTCTGTCCATGGAATTTCCCAGCCAAGAATACTGGAGTGGGTTGCCATATAATAGGCATTAGTAATTATTAGTGGAGTAAATATTTCCATTAAAAGCATCATCATAACTAAGAATTAAATGCTTTTTCTTTTATATCTATTTCTCCTACTTAATCTCCAAGTGGTACTTTCGAAAATCAATTAAAGAATAGTCTCGTCCTTCCCCTCAGGAGTCATACTATATATTGTGGCCACTTTTTCATATAATATGTTCAAATAATTCTAAAGTATAACATGTTCTAGAAAGCCCAAAGTCAACTTAAAAGCTAGGCAGTATTAAAACTAGCAAGATAATAAGTTCAATGTCCAGTATATGTGTAAATACACAACTTTGAGAATCCTGACTTTTTTTGACTGTTTATTAAACTCATTCTGAACATAGCCTGCAATAGAATACAAAAAATATGTACAGTAGGCCAATATTCTGATACCCTGGGGTGAAGGACTATAAGAGCTGAACTCATGTTTATCCTGGAAGACTGAAACTTTGAAATGACCACCAGGATTGCACAGATTTATTACCTTTTGGAGATGAACAGTTACCAATATTTACCTAGTTTTTATAATTTATAAATTAATCTATGATACATTATTCTATTGCATTCCAACCTCATCCTATGAAGTATTATTCTCCTTTTAATATATAAAAAACAAGTCTGGAGATAAGAATAATGAATAGTTATGTGGTGCTTATAATGTGGCAGGTGTTGTTCTTTGCATTATTCTTTCTTGATTTCTACAAAACCTAATAAAGTAGATTGCATGATTCACTTTACTGGTGAGGAAACTTGAAGCACAGAATTATATAAGAACCTAGGTCAATGGAAAAGGTGAGATTAAAAAGTGGTAAAACCAGAAACTTGATTGAAGTTTTTCTTATACTAAGTCTGCCTCTAAAAAATGAAAATTAAAAAAAAAAAAAAAGTCTGCCTCTAGCATTTAAACCAGTCCAGAGATATTTAATGTGAGCCATATACAAAAATTTAAATTTCCTAGTAGCCAAAATTAAAATGTAAAAAGGAGCAAGTAAAACAAATTTTAGCAATACATATTGTTTAAACCAATATATCCAGAATATTGAGTCAATATATAATAATCCAAAAGTATTAAAGAGATATTTCATGTATTTTTTTATCACTAAGTCTCCAAAGTCCAATATGTATTTTGCAGCACTTTTAGGGCATCTTAATTCAGATTTGCCCCATTTCCAGTGTGAAACCAGCTCTGAGCCATCAAGCCTAAAGTCTTTACATATTGTTGTTGATCAGTCTCTGTGTCCAACTCTGTGTCTCCATGAAGCTCTAGCCCACCAGGCTCCTCTGTCCAAGGGGTTTTTCCAGGCAAGAAAATTGGAGTGGGTTGCCATTTCTTTCTCCAGGGAATCTTCCTGGACCAGGGATCAAACCTGAGTTTCCTACATTGGCAGGTGGATTCTTAAACACTGAGCCACCTGGGAAGCCCCATCTTTACATATACAGTACATACAGTAATAGAATAAAAAGCTTGGAGAAGTGAATTCCCATACTGAGAGTTAATCAGGTACATAAAAATTATGTTGGTAACCAGACTTGAAGAGAAAAATCAGTTGCCAAGACTTGAAGCCCCATAAAGCCTCTGTGGCCCTACTGTGAGGTATGGCTTCGAGGTTCCCCTCCTGCCTGGTTTCTCTCAGCATCTAATCTTCGGACCTAAATGCCAAGAACCCACTGTACTACATTCCGTCTTCCACACCTTGAAGGCCATACAAGCTGGTTTCACTCTCCAGCTGGACGCTTGTTATTTGTTTATTTGCTATTGCAAAGTTGCATGAAGCAGAAAGAAAGGCCCCAAAAGTTCGAATTGCCATGGAACATAGGAGCATGGAAACTCTCTTTTCATCGACTCAGTCATTGCTTAAATACAGGTGGGCTATGGAAAGCGTATTATTACAATGCACTTCCATTTGGGAAAAAGGCTAAAATCCTATGCACTTCAGGGTATGTGCTGTCTTAGATATGTTTCCCTACTTCTTCATAGATGCTATGGACTCTTGGAGGCTTATTACACTCCCCCCCTGTTGACTGTTAGTAAATCCAGAATAACTTATGCATTTTTACCTTAAATTTATTCAAACCTTTTAAATTACATGAGCCAGAAATGATATAAAGATGTATATTAATAAGTAGAAGTTTAACTAGGAATTTTAAAAATTCTGTCTTAATAATTGTATTACTGTATTTCACAGGACTTGAATTTTAGAGGTAAGAAGGGCCTTAAAAAGTCACAAAAAGTGGTTTTGGAACTTTTATTCCTTAAGGTAATAGCACAGGTTTTTTCAGATAAGATCATACTTGGAATTTGCACATAAAACAGATAATGGTGGAGCTGCTCAGAGCAAAGTGGGATTGGGGCTGGAATCATACTCTGTTGGTCTTTTACTGTTTGATTGGGCAGCTGCCAAGGCAGCTCTGTGGGCCTAGATGTCTAATTAGCACAGTGAAAAACACTGCTTTAGTCCATACAAGCCCCTCATATTTGATTTTGTGAAAAATGGTCCAGGTGTGAGTACTAGAGTGATAGAGCAGTCAACAGAAAGAATTGTGATGAGAGAGAACCAAGATAGGTCAGAATTATTGCCTGGATATGAGAGTAGAACAAGTTTAAATTTGGCTGGTAGTAGATTGATGGGTACACACACACAGACACATACACAAACACACAGACACAGACACACACAGGGAGAGAGAGAAATCAGACAAAGCATCCAGTTTTGACAGGCAGATAAGTTTAATTTTAGCAAAGGAGCATGAAGTAACAGCCAGCCATTCACATATCATCATTTACAAATGCTAGTCTGTCTTGAACTGGAGTGTGGAGTCAGGGTCAGCCATCTGGAGTTGCCAACCCAAAATGCAAGCCCCGGGGCCATCCTCTGAGGGAAGTAAAATGGAGAAAGGAATTTTCTAAGAAAGACAGAAGAGAAGGCCAAAGTCTGAGACTTCAAGAATAAATAAACATTAAGGCATCAGAAGAGCAGGAAAAAAATTAAGAAGATAGAAAATGAGTAGCAGAGAGGTATGAGGAAAACAGTCTAACCGTTATCAGTCCCTCCTTGAGGGTCCCTCGACAAAACCACCAGCCTCTCCCTAAAGCCACTGTAACAGCCTTGTAATTGGATCAAGTATCTTTTTTTCTTTTTTGCTTTCATAGCAAATAAAAACATAAGTGAAAATTTATTTTATCCATATAATTACTCATTATAGTAAAAGATTTTTAAAAAGACAATGGATTCTCTTAAATAGAATAGGTGTCTTTCTTCTTGTCTCTTTTTCTTCCCTCCTGCCTTCTTTTATTTTTGAATTCTATCATTTGAGTACAATGAGATGTAGGCACCCTTATCAGGCCCAAGGATAGGAGGGGGACTTAGAGTGCTTTCATTCACATAAAAAACCACTATAGCAACTATTTTATGCCAATTTTATTTAGAAAGATAAAACATATATACAAATTAGCAGCCGCCAACATAATATAAAATCATGGAGTGCTCCTTCCTTGTTTTGATTTTATATTTTTATGGTAATGTTACTAATTTGAATTTTATTTTGATTCTACTTGAATTTTTTCCAGGCTACCAAATACAATAGATCATATTTCTTATTTCCTATGAAATCCTTTATTTTGTGATTTAAGCCAATGGTTCCCCCAACCTTTTTGGCACCAAGGACTGGTTTCATGGAAGACAACTTTTCCATGGACCAAGGATGGGGGGATGGTTTCAGCATGATTATATTTTCCTTTTACACATCAACAAAATGAGGCCCACCTTAACTTGTAAGTGACCTGCCCAGTGACCTCTAGTCTGTTTGCATTACAGCCAGAACTGGGATCCTTATCTCCTTGACTCCTTACTTAGTGCTCTTTTCATTATATCACATGGCCTTTCTTAGTCATAAATTTCTATCACATAGCAATGACACTGAGGAAAGAAACACTTCACTGTATGGTTTGCTGTTTATTATTTTAATAATGATCAAATTGGCTTCCTAAGTGGCACAGTGTTAAAGAATCTGCCTGCCAATACATGAGATGTGGATTTGATCCCTGGGCTGGGAAGATCCTCTGGGGAAGGAAATGGCAACCCATTCCAGTATTCTTGCCTGGAAAATTCCATGGACAGAGAAGACTGGCAGGCTACAGTCTATGTGGTCACAAAGAGTTGGATACGACTGAACACACACAGATAGTGATCAAATTAATATGCTTTCTTGATAGCTATCATTACTATTGACCACTAAGAATTAATAAATGTAGGGATCACTGGACAAGTAATGCTTAATTTCAATTATGAAAACAAAAAGAATAATCATGAAAATGAATATTCAAGAACATACAATTATTTTTCTTTTCACTTCATGTACTCCCAATTATAGACTGCTTATTATAAAAGTACAGAATGACTCTGGGCCTCTTCTCTAATAAGAGATTTGCTATCTTCTCTCCCTGGGTAGAAACCTTTCCTTCCACATTTAGATCTCAAACAGTCTTTTATAAAACTAGACCTCGAGCATTTCTGGAACTATACAGTAACTATACACAGTAACCTCAACCATCCTCCTTTGTTTTTGGCCACACTGTGCACCATGCAGGATCTTTGTTCCCCAACCAGGGACTGAATCTGTGCCCCCTGCATTGGAAGCACAGAGTTCTAACCACTGGACCACAGGGAATTCCCAATCCTCCATTTTTGAAAATATGGCTTCTTTAGAGATTCAAGATAACATATTTATTATAAATATATTTGTATATACATTTCTGTCTATTGAATTATCTAAAAATTAATATTTAAAAATAAATTTCTACTTCACACCTGTTAGCATGATTATCATCAAAAAGACCAATAACAAATGCTGGTGTTGATGTGGAGAAAAGGGAACCCTTACATACTGTTGGTGGGAATGTAAACTGGTGTACCCACTATGAAGAACAGTATGGACATTCCTCAAACAATTAAAAATAGAATTACCATATTCTATGGAATCCAGGAATTCCACTCCTGGGTACATATCTGAAGAAAATGAAGACACTAATTTGAAGTTACCTGCACCCCAATGTTAATAGCTGCATCATTTATAATTGCCAAAATATAGAAGCAACTGAAATGTCCACCAACAGATGAATGGATAAAGAAGATATGGTGTTTATATACACACATACATACACATATAGTTTTTCCAGTAGTCATGTAAAGATGTGAGAGTTGGACCATAAAGAAGGCTGAGCACTGAAGAATTGATACTTTCAAACTGTGATGCTGAAAAAGACTCTTGAGAATCCCTTGTACAGCAAGGAGATCAAACCAGTCAGTACTAAAGGAAATCAACTCTGTTCATTGGAAGGACGGATGCTAAAGTTGAAGCTCCAACACTTTGGCTGCCTGATGTGAATAGCCGACTCATTGGAAAAGACCCTGATGCTGGGAAAGATTAAGGGCAGGAGGAGAAGGAAGCAGCAGAGGATGATATGGTTAGATAGCATCACCAACTCAATGGACATAAATTTGAGCAAACTCCAGGAGATAGGAAAGGACAGGGAAGCCTGGTGTGTTGCAGTCTATGGAGTCGCAAAGAATTGGACACAACTTAGTCACTGAACAACACAATGGAATACTGCTCAGTCATAAAAAAATAATGAAAATTTGCCATTTGCAAAAACATGGATAGATCTGAAGGGTATTTTGCTTAGTGAAATAAGTCAGAGAGAAACAGATATTGTATGTTATCACCTAAACATAAAATCTAAAAACTAAAACAAATGAATGAATATAAGAAAACAGAAAAAGACAGATACAAAGAGCAAACTAATTGTTACCAGTGGAGAGAGGGAAGGGCAGAGGGACAAGATAGTGGTAGGGGATTTTAAGAGGTACAAACTACTATACATGAAATAAATAAGCTACAAGGATATACAGCTAATATTTATAACTTCAAATGGAGTATAATTTATAAAAATGTTGAATCACTGTATTATATACCTGAAACTAATATACTGTTGTAAATCAACTATGTGTGTGTGTGAAAGTCGCTCAGTCATGTCTGACTCTTTGTGACTGCATGGACTATAGCCTGCCAGCTCCTTTGTCCAAGCGCCTCTGTCCATGGAATTCTCCAGGCCAGAATACTGGAGTAGGTAGCCATTCCCTTCTGCAGGGGATCTTCCCAAGCCAGGAATCAAACCCAGGTCTCCCACATTGCAGATGGATTCTTTACCAACTGAGCCACCAGGGAGGTTAATTCCAGGCTGGTTCAAAGGGTATGAATATCTATTTGGCAATTGGTAAGAACTGCCTTTTTTCTTATTGCAGTACAGTGTTATCAAAAAATGGTAAGATGTTGCATAGCACTGACATGCCCAGCATTATTTAAACATTTGTTTTTGAATAAATGATAGCAAATGTATGGGATGGAATATTATTTGTTTGTTAAAATATCCATTAAGCACCTAAATGTTAACCAAATGCTGGAAAATGGTAGGTATGCTCTATCACAGTTTTGTTAAACTTGTGAAAAGTGGCATGGAAAAGTGAGAATGGTTTTACCAAGGACAGCTGGTATGGATCATTTTGTTATTATCCCATATTGTTATTTCATGCTGTTTCATAATTTTTTTTAGTTAAAAAAGTAAAACATGACAAAGTTTAACAACTAGTTAATTTGGTTTATAAGTTATAGGAAAAAATTATTCGTTACTTTGAAGTCACTTGTCATTCATTATACCAAACTGTGTAAGTTTACTTCTCCAAGTAACTTACCTCTCCAAGCATTAGTGTCTTCATCTATAAAATATGAGAGTACAGAGCTCTCAGACAATTAAAAAGTTAGCTCCCCAAGTGGTTGTTGTTTCTATTTCTGGAATGGCAACCCACTCTAGTATTCTTGCCTGGATAATCCCATGGACAGAGAAGCCTGGCAGGCTATAGTCCATGGGGTTGCAAAAAGTCAGACACAACTGAGCAACTGAGCACTAGTTGCAAAAAGTCAGACACAAATGAGCAACTGAGCAACCTTATTCACAGTGCTCAGCTGAGAATGATATTGTTGATATTTTTTAAAATGACTTTCATTGCTTCTTTGTACCTTTAGTGATACCTGAGCACTGAATTGATTTCCTCTTCAGAAGTGGAAAGTCATAGGGCTCAAGTCAAAGTTCCAACACAACAGCAAGGTGAAATCATAGCGTAGCTACCTGATCCACTTGCCATGACTAAGGGTGAAAAGTAGAACCCTATTTGGGACTTTATTTGAGAGTTATCTTTGGAAACAGAAAGATTTTGGGCTTCAGGTATTTTTTTCTCTTTTTAAATTTCTGTTGATAAAGGCTTCTCATCCAAATGAAAATGAAATTATAGGTTTTGATATTACCTATGGTAGCCTAACCTAAGAACTAATATGTTGACAACTGTCTTGTGATTACTTCATAGTGGATGTTTTTCAATGGATGACATTTAGAGTAAATATGAAATGCTTTCAGATAGATAGAGTTCACACATTTGTGTGTAAAAACTCCCAACCTGCAATATTATTAAAAAGCAATAATATTAGTTTCAATATCATACCTTTATTAGCATAGAGACTTGTTTATTCAGTGCTACCATTTAATTTGTTCTTCAGGATTACTTAGGAAATAAATTCAATGCACAAGTAAGTACTTACTGAAACTTCTAATAGCATGGACAAGATATGTTAGAACTTACAGTGATAAAAGACACAATCTTGATTTCAAGAAATTTAAGATAAAGGTGACAAGGGCAGGCATGGATGTGAATGGGAGGGGTTTGTGGGGCTGGTGGTAGGTACAAAAGGGACAATAAGTATCTAAATAATCATAAAATAAGACTACAAGAAATGCAGTAGCACAGGTATGAGCACTGACCTATGGACTCTGGAAGACAGATATTAACTCCTTTTGGGAAAGACTTCATGGAGAAGAGGACACTTATAAAGCAAATGAAATGTAAGCATGGAGGCATGGCAAGGCATTTGACTATGGTAATTCCAGCAGTATGAATAAAGGAATTGAGAAGTAAACAGAGGAGATCATCTTGTGTTTCAAAATAGTGGATTCTTTCTAAACTAAATTAGACATGTCATTAAACATGTACACACATGCAAGATTTTGTAAATAATGTTTCCAGTCATTCAGATCAACTGACTATACTACATATTAAAACTTATTAAAATTATGTTCTGTAATTATAATTTAGATGCTCAAGAAAATGTTAAGACCTCGCAATGACTCTTGGAGCCATCCTGGGCAAAATCTGAAAGGGTGGTAGCACTGTACTGAGGACAGTAAGGGCACACACAAGCCAAGTGAGAGGATGCCATGATCCACTGTGTATCCTTGGCTGGGGCATCCCTTTAATATATTAGCTCTGTATCATAAATTCATTAAGTGAGCGGCAATTTCTATTTGACAGGCATTGTACTTGAAAATAGGAATACAACAGTAAATTAATGATACAGTCCCTGTCCTGATGGGGTTGAGGTTGGCTAAGATAAGATAAGTAGAGATTCAAATACAGAGTGCCTGATGGAGATGTAAAGAATGCTGTGTGAGCATACAGTGGGCTGCATAGTTTGGAGAGGATGGATCAGGGAAGACATCCTAAAGAAGTGCTGTTTAAGTCTAAGACATAAGGAATAAAGCAGGTGAACTGGGAAAACCAGGCCAGGCAGAGGAAGGAATATGCAAAGAATAGTGCTAAGGGGGTTAGAATGAGAGAGAGAGAGGAAAGGAACATACATAGTGCTTTCTGGGAAGGGAAAAGCTTTAATGTGGCTGAAAGGTAGAATGTAAAATAGACTGAAGGTCATGGTCCTAGAGGAGACTGGAAAAATAGGGGAGGAAATAGGGTATATTAATAGTGTTGAGGTTTAAGTAAGTATAAGTGTTAGTAGCTCAGTTGTGCCCGACTCTTTGTGACTCCATGGACTGCAGCCCATCAGGCTCCTCTGTCCATGAGATTTTTCAGGCAAGGATACTGGAGTGGGTTGCCATTTCCTTCTCCAGGGGATCTTCCCAACCCAGGGATTGAACCCGGGACTCTTGCATTGCAGGCAGATTCTTTACTGACTGAGCTACAAGGGAAGCCAAGACTTGTTAAGGATTTCATAAAACTAAGAAATCTGCTAATGAGCTTTGAGTTGGTATGTATCATGATCAGATCTGTGTTTTAAGAAATTTACCATGGTTGTTGTGTTTAGAAAAGATTGCAGAGGGTTAAAATGGAAGGTCAGAAGACAAGAGGCTGCTGTGGATCTCATCCATATCATGATGGTGGTCTGAACTAGGGTAGGAGCCTTGAGGATGGAGAGAAGTGGGTGATCCTAGGCAGAGTTTGGAGGTGGGCTCCATAAGACTTAAGAGATGGACTGGATGTGGGGTGTGAGGGAGAGGAAGGGGCCACACACTCTCTTGGATGTCTGTCTTGGCCACTGGGAAGATGGTGTGTAATAGCTGAGTTTCCCCAGCAGTGCCATAGGGACTGAGAAATGAAATTTCAAGGTTGCTTGTTTCTGGATCCTGCCTAGTTGACTTGAGTTAGTGTGTGTGGTTTGCTGTGAGTGGGAGTGGCAGGGCTACCATTTGTTTTTACTCTTCCTTCTTGAGACAATCCCTAATCATACTCGTTCAGTACAGAAAATGAACTGCCCCCGCTTCACTAAATTGAAATCCAAAAATGTACCAAATGACTAGACTAGTTTTCACTGAGGAATTTGAAGAGGAATTCCTCCTCATGCTGCCATATGAAAATGGGTAATTACAGTATTTTTAACTCATTAGACCTTGTTGTTTTTTAAATTAGGAAAACTCTTTATATGGAGCAACACATTTCTATCATTAGGAAGCCTTTTAGAGATTACTGATGGCTAATTTTATAGATGAAAAAATTGTGATTAAGTTATTGGCTCAAGGTCAATTGCCTGGTAGTTGATTAATTTCTTTCTACATTGTACTGCTGTCTTAAAGAAATGTTGATTAAACAAGTGAAAGTGGGCACATGTCATCATAGGACCCATAAAATTGTTTTATGTAGGTATCACAATGCCCTGGTAATTTCTGTGGCAAAATGAAAGAGTTGTTCTGACAAAGGATCTGAAATGGAATGTTACAGTTTCTGGTCTTGGCCATCATGTTTGCTTCTAAATTCTTTTGTTAAGTGATCTACATACATTTATCCAGAGTAATTATCTTGATTAACATTGCAAAATATGGTATTTATAATCCCAATGTTTAACAAAGTACTTCACGATTAGCCCTTTAAAAATAAACTCTCTTGTATATAAAATTTCATAATTTTGTTTCACATTATCAAGTGCCAATATTTCCAAACTTTTACTCACCCATATACAATAGATTCAGTGCAAATATGTGTGAAAGGGGTATTGTAGCTTTCATACTACAAGTCACATTTTAGGATTTTATAGCAGTCATACTTTTCTGGTCTACCTTTTGTTTTTAGATGTTAAATGTATATTAATTAATCACAGAAGCAATTCAGAAAAATGTTACTAAAAATTAGGAAAAATAAAATCTTAAATGTGCTTTTCTGCACACATATTTATTGATTTGGGCATATTCTCACCTAGGAATAAAAATCCTCTTTGGGGTTCATAAGTTAAAATAAGAGCTTCCTCCACACTCCCCACGTAGGAAACAAACATTAAACACATTTTATGGTGCTTATATATTTATGACTTCTAATGAGATATGTTAAGAATATTTTTCTTGATGGAATATGGACTAGATTTTCTATTTTCCTGAAAAACAGACGCAAATTCCTTGCATCTCCTTAAATGATCTGGGCAGTTGCTAAGCTTTCATTATATCACTTAGAAAAGACCCATGGTTGAGCAAGTTAGGAATTACTAAAATGGATTCAATTTTCTTTTTTTCCTTTTTCTCAAGAGACTCAGGTACAGAGCGAAGAAACTTTAGAGAAGCCAAATTTTCTTTTCTTTATAGATACTTTGAGTTTTAGCAATTTGTAAGCTTATAATGATGAGGGAGAATCTATAACAAAAAAAACAGACTCAAAGAAAATGTCAAAATTAAAATATAAATGAACTGTTTAATAAGGGATGTTTCTGTAACTTCCTAAAGATACCCTCTTTATATATAGGCACAAAATTGAGGCTAGTAGTTTTTTTCCCCCGCCTTGTGTCTAGAAACTGTCCCCAAATAGCAATTATAACAACATCCAGCATGCCAGGTCTTTAATAGTCCTTATTTCATGTATTCCTCACCTATCTATGAGGGAAGTAATATTTTCCCCCATTTAACAGATACGGAGGCAGAAATTTAAAAGTTGACTTGTCCAAGATCACATTTTAAGTGATGGAATCTGGCTATCTATTGAGATCTACTGGAGCTTGGGCTCTTAATCCCTATTGTGATACCACCAAAGAGGCTGATATGTGTCTCTGGGGAGAGACTGGTTTGGAGATTTGCTCCTATTCAGAGAATTCTCCCTTCATTATGTGCCACAGGCTAATATAGCTATACCACTTTTCTCACACAAAGTTGGACATGGCATTTGACTTCTGCAGAGCTTAGAAAGCCTAAGAAGGTGAAGGTGCATGTGACAGGTAGCTACTGAGATTTCTTAAACCTGGTTGGTTCTTTCACAGTTGGTACATTTGGTAGTTTTTCAAAAAGTTGCCATTTGCACTGGCAATGCTGAGCCAAAGCATGGATACAGATTATTTTGTAAACTTCATCTGTACTCCTGCATTCTTGACTGAGCTTATCGGGTAAAAGTCATAATATATTATTCGATGGGTGAAAAGGGGAGGGTAAATGTGAGCGATCACAGGACCAAGGTCTCTGAGTGAAAATTCCTTGAATCAATGGCTTACCTGGTGCTTTTATTCCCCACTGAGGAGACTTGGACTCCCAGGAAGATGCAGTAGGCCTCTTTTTTCCTATTTCTACTGCTAAATATAGCTAAAAATCTCAGATATTATTTATAAAATGCATATAAAATTCAGAAGAAAGAAGGCAGACTAACTAGTGACCTCAGGAACAGAAAATATGGTGTGAATTCTCTAGATTTTCTTTTTTTCTCATAGATCTGAGTAGGACTGGAAAAGCTGGCGACCCAGAAATGTAATGTGCTTAGACATGGTCATGAGCCAGTGGAGACCATGTAGGAAGTCTGAACTTCTCCCTCCTAGTAGCCACAAGGTGCCCTATCTGCAGGGTCAGTGGATGGCAAACAAGGAACAGTAAAGAGGTTCCCCTAGGACTTTTACCTCTATCTGGCAGTTATAAGGCAGAATCCCAGCAGGAAAGAAGTAGATATAGTTGAAAGAGCATTTGAAAAAAAATAATGGCTAAAAATCACCTAAACTTGGGGAAAAGACACAAACTTGTAGGTTCAAGTTGAGTGAATCTCAAACAGGATAAACCCAAAGATATTTATGCCAAGACATATACATCACCTTTTAAAAACTAAGAAAGGAGAAGAAAACAATTTGAAAGCACCAGAGAGAAATGATACAGGAGAGGCATTGATTTTTGGCATTGGATGAATGGGTCAGCAACCAGCATTTCTTGCTGATTTTAGCTATTAGTCTTTTTAACTTGACTCAACCAAGCTAATATGTACAGAGCATTTACTAGATGTCTACAAATTATGCTGGGCACCCAGGGGACATCTGCTTATCCCATTCTTCCTATAATTGCTCCACAGCAGGTAATACCCTCAGAGCAAGTGAAAGAATCTCAGAATTATAAAGAAACTTAAAAAAAAAAAAGGAAATAGCAAATTCTGTAATTTGGGATTTCTAGATGAGCTTCAGCTCTGTGAACTCACTGAAGTTAATCAAAAGATGCCAGCATGTATATGCATTTTTCTAGGGAAATGACCATGGCTTTCATCAGATTCTCAAGACAGCTGGTGGCTCCCAAAACCTTTAGAGACCATAAGAGTTTCTGCTCTTTTCAAGCAAAATCACATACTCTAACCTAGATAGAAAAGAACTAGAGAAGGTATTTCTCATCATATACATCAAAATTACTGAGTTGCCTCACAATTCTCTATTATTGAGAAAATAGAAAAATGGCAGTTTCTAATTCCTTTTAGACACTTGTAGAAATACAGGCTCATTAAAGAATGTTTGCCTGTAATCTTATTTTGAACATTAAACTGCTGGTGACTAAATAACCAATGCACTGTGATTTAAAATGTATTTTAAGGTTTTCCAGGTGGCTCAGTGGCAAAGAATACACTTTTCAATGCAGGAGACATGGATTCGATTCCTGGGTTGGGAACATCCCCCTGGAAGAGAAAATGACAACCTACTCCAGTATTCTTGTCTGAAGAATCCCATGGACAGAGGAGCCTGGAGGGCAACAGTGCATGGGGTCAGAGTAGGGAATGATTGACGGTCTCTGTCCAATGCTAAGTCATGTCTGATTCTTTGCCACCCCAGGGGCTGTAGCCCCCGAGGCTCCTCTGTTAGTGAAATTTCCCAGGCAAGAATACTCGAGTGGGTTGTCATTTCTTTCTCAGGGCATCTTCCTGACCCAGGGATCAAACCTGCGTCTCCTGCACTAGCAGATGGATTCTTTACCGCTGAGCTACCAGGAAAGCCCAGCCTGGCAGGCTGCAGTCCATGGGGTCGCAGATTCAGATATGACTGAGCATGCACACAAGCAAGCATTAGGTTTCCTTTACCTTTAAAGCCGTTTTATGAACTGTTGTATACCACTTGAGCCTCCAGTAAAGACAAAAACAGGCTTTCCTGTACTTTAGGGAGGATTTCTTCCAATGACAATGGAAAAGTTCAGACATACAAGGATGCAGCAACAGCCTCTTTATCTCAGTACCAGTAGACTGGTATATAAGGAGATAGGACAAACTGTCCCACAATCTGCATTTCTTTTTCCATCTTAAAAAAAAAAAAAAAGACATGCAAAAAAGTTCTGTTGTAAATCAACTGAACTCCAATAAAAATTAAAACAAATTTCTATTACTCAATGTATAACAGCCAATTTATCAGATAAAAGACTGTTTTCTTTGGTGGGAAAAACAAAACAGCTATGACAAAAACAGATCCATGTGGTTTCTGTCTTTAGTGTGTGGCTGTCCCTCATTCTTTGTAGCCCCCACCAAATCCTTCATGCAAGCCAGGTCAGCTCATACCTGGAGAAATGCATACAAAGGATTTTAGATTGCGATTGCCTGTTTTCTGGTCAAAATTAAGGCTCCCAATGTTACCTGGAGAGCTAGAGATTGGATAATGCATTAGTTTAGGAAAAAAAAGTGACCAACTACTTTCATGAAGACCCCATAGCAGTTTTATTTACTCACACAATTCTATGTTGGCTGTATCTACAGTCAAAGGAATCACTGTGGACCCTTGTTAAACAAAGAATTCCATACCCCAACCTACAACGCAACCAGGAGAGGAAGCTGGGAATCTAACAGTTTTTATCAACTTGTTTGATCCTTGCATTCAAACAAGTTAGAGCAATCTTCTTAAACTTGAATGTGTATAGTTATCCTGGGTTCTAGAAACAAAAGCAGATTCTGATCCAATTGGTTGGGGGTGGGGTGGAGGGGGCCTGAGATTGCAGTTTTAACAAGCCCTAAGGTGATACTGCTGCTGCTGAGGACACTTTAAGTAGCAAGGATGGGGAGAGTGTACCTCATGTGGCTTGTGTGTAAATCAGTATATGCCATAACATTTGCCTTCTGCATCTGTGGATTCTCTACCAGGGGCCTCTTCCCTACCTTGATGCTGCCCATTTCTAATTTTTCACTGATTATATCTCTAAAAGCTGGAGTCAACAGTTAACATAAGGCATCTACTCATCTCCACTTAGTTCATAGAAACTTCACAGAGATAAAAACAGTCTGAAATAAACAGAAATGGACACCACAAATTAACTTACATAATAGGTTTATACTTGACATAGTACTTCTCACCATGGAGATGTTACTCAGTTAATATAAACATTTTTTGTTTTTGTTAAACAATAGATCTCTTCTCCATTTCAATGTCAATATAAAGTATTTTTTTTTACATTAACTCTCTCCATTTCAATGTTAGATACATTGAATACATTTTCTGAACTTTATCCCACACAGAGATAAGTTTTAATTTCTGACCAACTGTATTTAATGTCTAGGTACAGTACTCACTTGGGAGATAACAAAACAAAAATCCAATAAAAATATGGAGAAAAAAATTCCTCAATGATGCAGGAGGCAGTGATTATAACTGAACAGTGGCAATTTCCTAGGATTCTGGGCAAGAGTTTCCTTCTTCCTACTGAGAATTCTGAAACTATGAAATATTACTTATGCAAATTTCAGCAAATGCAAATTACAGATGGCATTTTCCAGTGCATTAACTGTTGTGACAAAAACATGTTGTTTTCCCTTTAACAGAGTATATCAATTTGTTCCTTTTTATAGGAAAATAACCAATAATATGAAACTTCTCTATTAACTGTTTCTTGGGAACTTTCAGACACCAAAGCTCAGTTCTGAAACTCAATAGCACAAAGGTTTTCAGAGGAAGGTTTGATTCAGGAGGCCCTTCAAAGTCACATCTGTCCATTTCTTTTTCGTGCATACACCCCCAAACAAGCACAAATGCCTGTAATGCTGAGAATCACACCTAACAAGAGAGCAATTGCATCTCCAGCTTCTACTGCTTCAACAACAGGCAGCACCAAAAGCAATGAAAAGAGGACTAGGAACAACTGTGTTGAAACTGAGATCATGATGTGGCTGGTTCTTGAAGGATGAAGATCTCTATAAATCAAAACATGGAAAAAAAAGGAATCATTAAAAATTCCAACCATTTCAAATGACAATATGAATACATGATAAGCAACAGTTCATGCAACCTTTTCAATTAGGGACTATAAATTATATTCAGACTCATTTTATGGTGAAAGAACCTTTGGGAAGTAAATGGTAATTAAAGATAGTCAATTGAGGCTAATCTCCCTTTCTCATGATAATTTCCTGACTCCAGCGATTTTTCCGCACTGTATAACGCTAACACTATGGGCATCAACAAAACAGAAATTGAACAGTAGAACATAAGAAAGATAGATGATGATGCACCAGATATTAACTTGGAAATTGTCCTATGAGGGAAATTATATTTTCTTAGGATCTCTCCCAACCAGGAAATGCAGACAAATCTAGCAAAGCCAAACAACATATAGCTGTGAAGTCGTGGGGAAATAGTAAGACTTACCAAAGAAGGCGGTACTGAATTCTATCTGACTCCCTTCCAGCAGCTCCGGATGCTGAGGCTGAGATTCCACGTGACAGCGCCTACTATCAGAGGGGCGTAGCAGGATTTAAAAATTACACATTATTAATTATTATTATTTTAAAGAGGCATCTAGACTCAGCGCAGAGCGGGGAGGTTGTACGGAAGGGAGAAGAATGGCTAAAAACTAAAGACAAACAGTTTGTTCAAACAGGAACTAGATTTACAAGTTGGTTAGTTCTCCTATAAAGAAAAACCTTAAAAAAAAAAAAAGAAAAAGTTAACCGAAAACCAAGTTCGTTCCAGGACTTGAAAGTAAGACTTTAAAAACAATCCCTGCTTTGGCCCGGCAAAGTGCAAA
Source organism: Capra hircus (assembly GCF_001704415.2). Taxonomy (NCBI): domain Eukaryota; kingdom Metazoa; phylum Chordata; class Mammalia; order Artiodactyla; family Bovidae; genus Capra; species Capra hircus. The sequence goes on from NC_030811.1 coordinate 64,893,505, forward strand.
TTTGCCCCGTTTGACAAATATACTGGGCAAACTAAGGAGCCTTCGGAGACAAGCTCGTACATTACCTTCAAGGAAGCAGCCATTACAGAAATGGTGATCAGGGCGGAGTCTCCAAACTACATTTCCCACAATCCCCGGTGCCCACAACTCCCAGGGTTCTCCGGCGCGCTTCCAAGTAACTGGCTGAGCGATGACGGTCGCGCTGTACCGGTGGCGCGGAGGGGCGAGCTCCAGGGTTTCCTCACGTGGCCAAGCCTGTTACTGGTAAAGTGGTGTAGTGTATTTGTACGGAAGCTCACTGAAAAAAAAGGTCAAAAAATGACAGCAAATGTTTTTCTTTTATTCTTGAATGCTGTTAAAGGTTTCAAGACACACAAGAATTTTTGTCCTTTGACTGAAATGCATGCACCTCAGTCTGAAGAGATCATCGGAACAAAGCCATCTCTCAGATACATTTAAACTAGCGACTTCTAACATTTTTGAAGGAGGGAATCTTTTGACACCATCTTTTAAACGTCTTATGACATTTGTTAATTCTTTTTAAGCAGTGGGGGGAAATATTAATAAGACGTTTTGAAAAGTGTTTAATACGTTTGTAGGGAAAAACAGGAAGTTTAAGGAAAAACAAGTTAACATTCTTAAGATCTCGGATTCAGGTTCTGGAGTTCTGAGTTTCCCCATTCCGGAGTGCAGTGTATGGTACACTTTAGAGACTTCTCACTCGCGTTTGTGATACCCACCCTAAATATCCCCAAATATGGAAAGTTGTAAATTGTTACTTTTAAGTCATAGGATAAATTATTTGCATAAGAACCCTTCCTGAAAGGCTTTCTTGCAATCTAATCTATGAATTCCTTACTGAACCTTTCTAGTCATCCAGTCTTCTGAACGCTCATTTACTGACTAGAAAATTTATTTGGCACCCAGAAATTATCAATTATTAATGATGTGTCTTAGTCCCTCTGATTCAGTCTCCCAGACACAGAAGGTATATTTCAGTTCGGTGCCTGTAATTGGCATATAATTTTTTTTTTTTTTTTTACTATGGGTCATCTTTTTTCTTACACTTTACTAATCTCTGGACTGACAGCAAAGCTTTATATTGCTAACTTCTAACACACATACAGCAGGTACTCAGAAATGTTGGTTGATAACAATTGTTTGAATAAATAATTGTGCCATCTGGATTCCATGAGAGACAAAGCAGTGTCAAATAAACCAAAGCAAGGTGTCTTGCAAATTGGAAGTCTGTGGATAATTACGCAATAAAGTCAGCATTGCTTCTCTAAACTTGATTATTTTTTTAAAAACTTGACTATTTTAACAAATTCTGTCTTTGACTTATTTGCCTTGAGCCCCTTCTGCTGCTGCTGCTAAGTCGCTTCAGTCGTGTCCGACTCTGTGCGACCCCATAGACTGCAGCCCACCAGGCTCCACCATCCCTGGGATTCTCCAGGCAAGAACACTGGAGTGGGTTGCCATTTCCTTCTCCAATGCAGGAAAGTAAAAAGTGAAAGGGAAGCCGCTCAGTCTTGTCCGACTCTTAGCGACCCCATGGACTGCAGCCCACCAGGCTCCTCTGTCCATGGGGTTTTCCAGGCAAGAGTACTGGAGTGGGGTGCCATTGCCTTCTAGTTTTGTACTTTTCTAATCAGTTATATTTGAAATAGGAGCTATTTTAAAATATTCTCTAGCATTCTAATGTGAACAATTTGGAGATTTAATTTTTCCATATATGTTTATTCAGTTAGCTGAGGTCAGCAGAGACCACAACAAATTTAGTATTATTGCAGACTTGTTTCTAGGTGTGTCGTCATTGAAAATTATGGACTAATTTTAACTTTGAAGAGTCTATAGGTGGTAAAATGCTTTTTCTTTAAATTATGTTAAGAGATCACTTGGCCTATCTGAAAAAGAGTGGCAGAAGTTTGTGCAGGGATATTTTGGACCCGTGTAGTTTCAGAATAAAATTGGTTGACTTTTTTAACCAGCATCTCCCCTAATCAGGCAATTTAATGAAGGTGTTGCTATATATGCTTTTGTCTGCCTTATCACAACCCTAATTTCCAAGTAGAATGGTATCCTAGTTCTCAGTTTTCTTTTATTACTCCCCTAACTAGCGGTTTTAAAATAAATCAGATCATTTATTCCTTGCTTAAAGTTCTCCAGTTCCATCACAACAAGCATAAGTCCACACTCCTTATTAAGACTCCGCAATATGCCCTACATATTTTGGCCTCTGCCTGCCTTTCTAACATCAGCATACCAGTCACTCATTCTTTCATGCTTATTCCAGTCTAATCTTTTTGCTGTTTCTTAAACATGCCAATTTTGTGGTTTTATTGATTCGCATTTTTATTGAGTCAAATTTTATTGATTAATGTTTAGCCACTTTTATACTATTCATAGTAGAAACTACCTTATAAGTAAGAAGTCTGCTTTTGGGCTAAACTGTGAAGGTACTTAGAGATTATTTTTAGTCTTCACTCAAAATTTAGGTCTTACATATTTTCTCTATCATATTAATAGCAAAACTTTATGACTACATATATATAAGACACAGGATGGTAAAATGCTTTTTCTAAAGCATTTCTAAAACAGAAGCATATTTTGTTAGGAACCTGTCTGTAATGGTCCCTATTTATTCCTCTGTCCATTTGGTGCACAATTAGTAAGTCCACCTGGATGGTGTATTTTTTCCTTAGTGATACCTGAATGGTTTCTTTTAAGTACTTTTTATTGCTGGATGATAGTATTGGCATTTTTAATGAGTTAGTGCTTTGTTGTGCTGACATTATATTGGAGGATATTTAGCATCTCTAGCCTGTACCTGCTCAGTGCAAATAGAATTCCCCAATCATGAAGAGAATCAACTGCCCTCACTATTGCCAGACAGTCTTTGATGAGATGCTGTTCCTAGTTGAGAACTACTCAAGTTTTCATCAAGAAAATAAGAGGAATAGTTGAAAACAGAATGAAACAGTTTACACACACACACCACACCCCCCCAACTGCAGTGCTCAAATGTTTTAGATCCTTTCTCCCTTGGTTATGCTGATTTTGTTGTTATCTGTTGATTTCCTTTGGGTCCTACCAGCATGTCTTCCAGATAGGTTTCCTTGATCACTGTCTTATAAAAGCACTGATAAGCAAATAGAGGTGAGATTTCTGCTTCTGTTTCTGTTACTTAGTCTTTAAGCTATGAAGAGGTGCTGTGATGTAGTATATGGACTAAGCTTTTCCTCTGGCTGATTTCATGGATTTGAGTAGTTACTTAATCCCTCTGAAACTTACTTTACTTTTATAAAAAATGCTTTGTGAGAATTAAGTGAAATGTTTCTAATGTGACCAAAAAGATACCAGAGCTCAGTACGTACCAATTCTCTCTTATTTGTATTTCTGTTCCCCTAGTTGCTGGTCAACCAGTTAGGGTCTCTGGGATTAGGCCACTTGGTTAGAATTCTGGGTCTACTGCTTGTTAAATGTATGACAATAGACAGTAACCATTTGTAAAACTCAGCTTGTCCTTCTATAAAACGGGATACAGTAGTACCTACTTCATATGTATATTATGAGTATTAAATGAGTTAATTTCTGGAATTAGTGGCTGGTATATATTAGGCCCTCACTAAATATTAACTATTGTTACTATATGCTGTTAATATTCTTGCCTGGAGACTTCCGTGGACAGGAGCCTGGTGGGCTGCTGGCCATGGGGTCACACAGAGTCAGACGTGACTGAAGCAACTTAGCATTCATGCATGCATTGGAGAAGCAAATGGCAACCCACTTCAGTATTCTTGCCTGGAGAATCCCAGGGACAGAGAAGCCTGGTGGGCTGCCGTCTATGGGGTTGCACAGAGTCAGACACGACTGAAGCGACCTAGCATGCAGCAGCAGCAGCTGTTAATAAAATCCATGAAATATGGGGTCTTCAAGATGTGTCTTCTCTCCATTGTAAATATGCTCTTCTGCAGACAAACATGGTAAATAAAAAATGTCTGTGGAACTTCCTTGATACAGAGGCATTTTAGGTATGGCAACCCACTCCAGTATTCTTTCTTAGAGAATCCCGTGAACAGAGGCACCTGGGGGCTATAGTACCCCAGGGTTGCAAAGAGTCAGATATGACTGAAGCAACTTAACACGCATACACTCAGGCTTTGGCTTCAGAGCTGACTGGAAAACATTCCCCTATTATGCAAAGGCTGTCTGTTTGTAACTTCGATGGGATTTTAATATTTATTTCATACCCACTGGTGTTTACATTTATCTTTAAAATATATTCTCTATTCAGTGATTGTCACATCATTGATTCATCATACTGGGTCAAAAGGGTTTTGAAAATATAGGTGATATGGACTAGATACGGGTGAATAGCTCCAAGAAATCATTCAGTTGGAATGAACTCTATGGCTACCTGAAGAAAACCCAACAAACAAACACTTTTGAATTTTATTTCTAGTTACAGCAGCTAATCTATAACTCTGCATTGCTTTTTCTATAAATTTCAGCAAAGGAAATAGCAGCATTAGAAGCTTTGCTATAAGGGAATATAATAATTGAGACTGTGGGCTCAAAGAAATGTATTATTCTTTCTTTTTTTTAAATTTATTTTTTAATTGAAGGATAATTGTTTCACAGAATTTTGTTGTTTTCTGTCAAACCTCAACATGAATCAGTCATAGGTATACACATATCCCCTCCCTCTAAAAAATTTTATTTATTTATTTATTTTTGACTGTGCTAGGTCTTTGTTGTTGTGAAAGTGTTTTCTCTGGTTCTGGGGAGCGGAGGCTACTCTTCTTTGTGGAGCACGGGCTCTGGAGTGTGGGTTCACTAGTTATTGTGCATGGGCATAGTTGCTCCATGGCCTGTGGGTTCTTCCTGGACTGGGGATGGAACCTTGTATCCACCTGCATTGGCAGGTGGATTCTTTACCCCTGAGACACCAGGGAAGCCCAGAAACATATTACTCTTGATAGATTGTTAATGGTATAATTAATTGCAGAGCTTGTAGGATAGAAGGAAATATTTCTGTCTTACTCCTGAGAGATGGCACTCAACACAGTGTTGAACATGGTACCAAGATTTTTATCTTACCTCCTTTGCTTCTGTAAGGTCCACTGTTTGAAGAGGATAAGCATTATTCTTACAACTCCTACTTACAACTAATTTGCTTATCTTCGTGGATGAGGGAACTCTATTTTGCTGAATAGCTTTAAAAATCATGTTTGTTTCTCTTTAAAGTTTGTCTTTGACTTGTTAAGTCAAAGGTCATATATGTGGTTTTTATTTTATAATGTATACTGTAATTGGAAATGTCAACTCAGGATTTGCTAGTATTAAGTGATGTAGTGAAAGTGAAGTCGCTCAGTCATGTCTGACTCTTTGCAACCCCATGAACTGTAGCCTACTAGGCTTCTCCGTCCATGGGATTTTCCAGGTAAGAATACTGGAGTGGGTTGCCATTTCCTTCTCCAAGGGATCTTCCCAACCCAGGGATCGAACCCAGGTCTCCCTCAATGCAAGCAGATGCTTTTACCCTCTGAGCCGCCAGCGAAGCCCCCAAGTGATGTAGAGGCAGGGATTAATTTCTGAGATACAGTGAGTATAATGATCCCCTCTATTTCTTTGACCTGAAGTTTGTTTTTTTTTAAATTTCTGATGTGCCTGTAAACTATCTTAATGAACTATTATTTCCTAACTGTAACTCAGATTTAGATGTTTTGTCTAGATCACTGACAAGGACAATGAGTGTTATGTTGTACGTGTGTAGTTCCCTCTTCTAAAAGAGATGATCATTTCCGTAGCAGCGCTACAGAGATGAGCGACTTCTTCTGTGCCAAACATCTGCTAGCTACAGGTTCTGCTTGTGAACATCTCTGGTAGCAACATTAACCACAGCTCTTCTGAAGCAGTGCCATATTCCATACCCCTACCTGCTGCCCAAGTTGTCTGAATGCTCCTACAGGCTTCTATATAGTTCCTCTTTTGGCATTAAATATCTAGTGTAATCAGATCCAGAATTTAGTCTTTCAGTTTAGGAGAACCTTAGCTTATACCATCCTTCACTGAAACAGAGGAGGTCACTGCTAGGTAATGATACTCAGAGACAAAGAACATTACTTTAGACACACATCTGAGTGGTAGAGGGCAAAATTTCACATCAGTTGTTACTGCGAAGTGGTTTCAAAGAAGATTGAAGAAGTTGCTTCTGCTTATTTTAACTGTTCGAAGTGGATCATTGGTAGTCCCTGAAGGAAGGGGCTTCTGGGATCCATCAGAGAAGGCAGGATAGGCTGATATCAACATATTACAGTGACTGGTGTGTGTCAGGAAGTTCATAAAACCCAGTCTTCCTATTAGTGATTGAGCCCAGCCAAGAGTGGAGACATTTTATTAGAGCTTCAGAATTTAAAAAGGCCATCCCAGAGTTAGTCAGTATTTCCCATCAGTAATAGGACATTCATCACTGAGACTGCTGCATTAGAACTAACTAATCATTAGGCTAACAGGATGAGATAAACTGTACTTTTCAAAGCTGTTCAACTGCTTCAGAAAAAACTCCTGCTGAGTCTGAAGACTCCAGTGCCAGCATTTTACAGACATGTATGGGCAAGCTGCAAAAGATCATTTTTCATATGGTTCCAGGCACCATCTAGAGCCTGTTGCCAATGTAGGCTTGATTTCCACCAAATAACCTTAGTAATCTGTGAGAATCAATTACATACACAAGTCTGTGGTGTTCAGGAAGCAGAGGAAACATGCCTGCAGGCACTGACAAATTAAAATTTTACATTGCTGGGGTTCCAGGAACAGGCTAAGAATATCTGGATGGAACAAATTTATAGTTTTGAAAAGCTGTGACATTATCTCTTTTAAAAAAATATTTGTTTGGCTGTGCTGGATCTTAGATGCAGCATACAGGATCTTTGGTCTTTGTTGCACCATGCTCTTAGCTGTGACATGTGGGATCTAAGTCCCTGACCAGAGATTGAACCGGGGCCCCCAGTACTGAGAGTGTGAAATCTTAGCCACTGTATCACCAGGGAAGTCCTGAGAAATTATCTTTTAATGTAGCATTTTATCGGTAATGGACAGATTAAAAACATTGACTTTGGAGATGTCATCTGCTGACCCATCTCTGCCACTTACCAACTCAGTGATATTTGTGCAAATTAATCTAACTTCTTTAAACCTGAGTTTTCTCATTTGTAATGGGGAAATCACCAATCTTTTGTAGGATTTCCATTGTTGATTAAATGAAGTGATACATAAAATGCTTGATACGGTCAGTGTCTAGAACTCTCATATATATGGGATTAGCTGATCAGATAACATTTAAGTATTTCATAAGAAAATTTAAAGTCAGGACTATCTTGCCTTATGGGAGGGTGAAAAAAATATTTCTCATGGAAAAAAAAGATTTTCTTAGAAAGCATGTTTTCATGATACATGGGGTAAGACTTTGATTGATTTATATTTGATAAATGCTTAAATAGTAACTAGTGTGTGTCAGGAGCTATTCTACACATTAATCAATGTAGATCCCTTTAGTCCCTAAAATAATCCTCTGAGGGAGATACTATTATTATCCCCTGATACAGATGCGGAAACTGAGGCATGGTTAAATAATTCTTCTAAGGTCACATAAGTGAGTTAGGATATGAACCTCGGAAGTTTGACAAAGTCTGCCTCTTAATCATTGCCCACATGCTTTCATGTGGAAAATGTCCACAACATCAAACTGCATTTTAATTTTCTTAGAAATAAAATGTTACAGTGTTGCTTAGGAAACCTAACTGTGGTGAGTCACTGAGGAGTTGTTGGTGTTTATATTCTTCCCCCTAGGCTCTAGTTTGGTGAATGAATGAATACCAGTATTCACCTAATTTGTTAATTGATTTTGACTTTTATAGGTATATACAAAATATAGTTTTTAAAAATTAAGGTCTGTCTGACTGAATCTCAGAAGAGTACTTACTGATGGGCACAGACATCATATGTGAAATAACACAGATTATGATGTGTTGGCAAATCTTAACTATCATGAAATTACTGAAGTCCATATAATATACAAAATTTAAAAAGGAAGAAAAGAAAATTAATAGAACCTTTTGAAAATCTTTGCTTAGAAGTGAAAAACTTAGTCATTGTGAAAGTATAGAGAGGTTTTGAGCAAGTTAGTATGTGCAGTTCATAGGAAAATATTAATTCCTATGTATAGACCAGGTGCTTGTTATGATTAAGCACTGGTAACCATGGAGATAGCATGAAATTTATAAAATTAAAAACATACCAGATAGAAAATGCAAGTAGCATAGGAGAGTGAATCATGCCCCAACTGGTCTTAGCTTGATTTCTCTCAAATCTAAAGACTTAAAGAATTTCTATCTGGTCATTTTCTGAGTAAAATCACTCATTTTTCAGACTCTGAATTTGTGCTTTGGATATCTCAACTTGTTCTTTGAAAATGCTTTTTATCTAAAGTTAATTTAGTCATGATAGAATGTGTGTAGGGTTAGAGATTTTATAAGTAAGAAATAGCTTGAAAGCAGTAACTTTTAGATTGATCTTGGTAACTTAAATGAGTACCTGAACCTTTTATGTAGACATTTACTGTGAATTTTCAGTTGGCATACTGTAAGCGATTGGTCATGTTTAGTTTTTCAAATGTTTCTTTTGATAAATCATATAGATGGTCCAGGTAGAGAACTGTATGGTATAACATCAGTTTCTGCCATGGAATGATTTGTTCATCCATGAAATGGTGAGCTGGAGAGCCAAAATAAAGTTACTTTACTCTTGATTCAATAAAGTTTCTTTACTCTTTACTCAAGATAAGTTTCTTTACTTATAAACAATCAAAATCAATATTTTGATTGTTTGTGAATCTATTCCATGAGTCCTTTATGACAATAGGTTACTTGCCTGTAGACATTCTGAAAGTGGTATTGTTTGAATTTAAAATCATCATAAATAATTAAAAAATTATAACACAAAGGTTTTACTTTCAGGAAGAATAATTTTACTCAAGGAGGTTGCCAGATTTTCTGTTCAAAGGAAAATTCTTAATTTTAAAAGTAGAATAGATTATATTAAAAAAAATGGCAACTGGTTTAATTGAGAAAAAGGTCCCATAGAATGCTCTTCACAGTTTCATTTGATTGTGATTTGGACCTACTTTAATGCATTTTTAGCTCCCATGTTTCAAGAGAGTCAAAATAAGTGACCTCTATTGGACAGTCAAGTGAAACATTGCCTTTTGTGAACATGCCTATCAACACTAGGATGTATTAAAGTGAACGTGGTTGTGCTGCATAAGAGTAGGGACGTAATCTTTTCATCTTCTCTGATTTAGTAGGACCTTTCATAAGAATACTCATTATACCGTTGGTCACCAGGTTTTTAGAGGGACCAAGAGAGAAAACAGAGAGCCCAGAGATGAGTGACAAGAGTTGATTCAAGTGATCCAAAAGTTAGTCCTGGAAGAGGGTGCTCAAAATGTATTATGTGGCTCACTTGCTTCTCAAATGACATGGGGAGTTTATTTAAAAATGTAAATTTCTTAAAGAAATTCTCTAGATAGTTCTTAGGTTCATGAGATCTTAGAACCTTTGTCATTGGGGAAAGTAAGTTATTGGGCCTGATTATTTGGGAAGAGGAAATATAGAGGAAACTGAATAATGATCTTTCACTTAATTAATAATAAATTTAATAAGACCCAATTTGAATTATCCATCCTGCTCTCATGTACCCTTTTCCAGTTGCTGATGAAGCAGGAAATACACATATATCTTGATATTTGTTCATGTATTAAGTGGCATTTTTTCTCATTATTTCTTATAAACTTACTTTTATCTCTCTAAAACTTATTTTTAAAAAATGTATAAAGCATTCTGATGATTTTCATTGTTAGAACTGTAGAAACATCTCATTCCTCAGAGAAACAAAACCTCTTCTAGCAGTAAAAGGAACTCATTAGCAAAATGGATAGTATTAGCAGCTTTAAAACATAATGCAGTTGTGATTTTCACATGGTTACTTCTTACAATAATCTGTTAAAGGTTAGGACAAAGTATTAAATGCAACTCACTGAAGGTGATCAGAATGGTATGTGGTTCGTTCCTAACATGTAGCTTTTTGGTAATTCAACATTAACCAAGGATTGGATTTTTAAAGCCTTGGACCTATCTTCTTTAAATGTTTCTTCTCTCAGTAGGTGTTTGGAAGGGAACTGGATAACCTGGAGTGCTGGTATTCTAAATTTCTGGCTGAAGGCCTAGTCATATGTTTTGGAACTCTGACTAGGATGTAGCAAGATAGTTATCCTGTTATGAAAATTAAGTAGCTCTAACAAAGACTGTGAAGAAAGCTAGCACTGAAGAATTGATGCTTTTGAACTGTGGTGTTGGAGAAGACTCTTGAGTGGCCCTTGGACTGCAAGGAGATCCAACCAGATTATTCTAAAGGAGATCAGTCCTGGATATTCATTGGAAGGACTGATGCTAAAGCTGAAACTCCAATACTTTAGCCACCTCATGCAAAGAGTTGACTCATTGGAAAAGACTGTGATGCTGGGAGGGATTGGGGGAAGGAGGAGAAGGGGATGACAGAGGATGAGATGGCTGGATGGCATCACCGACTCGATGGACATGAGTTTGGGTGAACTGCGGGAGTTGGTGATGTACAGGGAGGCCTGGCGTGCTGCAATTCATGGGATCACAAAGAGTTGGACACGACTGAGCAACTGAACTGAACTGAACTGAACAAGTGTTCTCTCCCACAGTTATAGCTGGATAAAGTGGGGCTTGGGCCCAGGTCTTAACCTCTTTCAGTTATAGCTCACTGATTTTTCATGCTGTTCCTAGTATTGTAATATACTTTTAGTAGCAGTTTTTTTTATTATTTAGTTGCTAAGTGGAGTCTGACTCTTTCGTGACCCCATGGACTGAAGCCTGCCAGGCAACTCTGTCCATGGGGTTTTCCAGGCAAGAACACTGGAGTGGGTTGCCATCTCCTTCCAGGGGATCTTCCCCACCCAGCGATCAAACCCAGATCTCCTACTTTGCAGGCAGATTCTTTACCACTGAGCATTATATAAATATTTGTTGAGTAAATGAATAATTTGTCAACTGAAAAAAAAGCACAATGTGAGAATTGTGAGTTAAGAGTTATTTGGAGCAAAATGGTGACTATAGCCTGGGAGGTGGACTCTCAGAACTGCTCCACAGAGGTGGAGGTAGGGGGACACAACATATATGTGATTCTGGTGAAGAGGGATAGAAGTAACCAATCATACATTTGGAAGAAGGTGGCTGCTAGTCATGAGGAGCAGGTGTCTCTGTTAATGATTTTAGTGCTTTTCTGGATATGAGAAGATGCAAGAAATTGGGCTCATAAAATCTTTTATCTGAAGGCCTGTTCTGCCAGTTTTTCCCAGATCACAGAATGCCTCATACCTGATTTCCACCCTAAACTCCTTTTGGGGCATGTTGGAGATCAGCAACTGCAGTGGCTAGTGACTTCATCCTTCTAGAGGCAGATGATGAGTGACAATTTTTAGTTGACAAAATAAGGCTAAAGTTTTAGTCAGCATAAAGCTCAGTTTGAATCAATATATGTGACATAGCCATGGAAACAGTGAGTATAATCTTGGGCTGCAAGAATAGATGTGTAGTGTCTAAAATGGAGAGGGAAAGTATTACTTTGCTCTTTCCAATTTGGGGCGAGTCTAGCAATGTAGTACTCTTTTATCGGTCCCACAGGCGGCTCAGTGGTAAAGAATCTGCCTGCCAGTGCAGATGATGCAGCAGACTCAGTCCCTGGGTTGGAAAGATTCCCCTGGAGTAGAAAATGGCAATCCACTCCATTATTCTTACCTGGAAAATCCCATGGACAGAGGAGCCTGGTGGGCTACAGTCCAGGTGTCACGAAGAGCTGGACACGACTGAGAAGCTGAGCATGTACGCACTTTCAGAGAAACATTAACAAACTGGGTATTAACTAGTAGTGTGATATGATAAGACTACAATTTTTAATTGAAAAATGTAGTTGAAAAACAATGAAATGTAAATAAAAGGATTCATTGAGACTAGCTAGTATTTTTGATAGCTATCCTGTAGGAGAGGTCCTAGAGGGAAGGAGTTGGAGTTGTTGTAGATGCCTGTGGGTGACAGAGATAGAGAGGCATGTATTAGCTCATTAGCTTTTCATGTATGGAAAGCTTTCTAATGTTTTAAGAGAGAAGTGGCTGCGTTGGTGAGCAGTGAACGCTTGATCAGTCAGTAGGTTGGCTTAGTGAACACTTTGCATGGTGCTATAGAAAGGATCCATGCTTCAAAAGGATGGTCAGCTTCGATGTCCTTGAAGGTTCCATGTGAACCTGACATTTTCTTGTTCTCTTATCTCCTTCTACCACCCCCAAGTCTTATGCTAGTTGTCTAGTGTTCATTACAAGAGTTTGTTTGAAAAATCTCTGAGATCCTGCTATTTATCTTTTCAAAGGCTTTATTTTTAGTATTTCTTTACTTAAAGTTGGAAGCAAAATGGACTTCTATTTCTGAAGAGAAAACTTTGTTAATGATTTCTTAATATTTGTAAATACATAAGTATATGATATATTATATATTATTTATATTTTATCACCAGTATGTGTAACTGATACTGTTTCATATGTAATGCTAAAGTGAACAGATGAGTGGTAGATTCTGTATATTTTATTTAGACCAGCGAAAGTTTATAATCTGAGGATTAGGATAAAAGCTTAATTAAGCTTTTTTTAATGTGATATATCTTAAAAATGGATTTACTATGGAATACCTACAAAATACTTCCTGCCATTAGTCAGATGTTCTCAACAGATTTGTGACTAACAAGTCATTTTACTCTACATTTGTACTTTGCTGGATGATTAAATCTTGGACCAAAGTAAGTTTTCATATTTCTTTTTATTCTAAATTTCAAATTGTGCTTTCCTGGGAATTTAACTACTTTGATTTAATTCCTGAGTGAGTAAATCCCTTAAACACTGGATATCAAAATACAGTTGACCCTTGAGCAATATGGGTTTGAACTGTGGGGGTCTACTTGAATTCTTCCTGATAAATATATTGGAAAATTTTGTGGAGATTTGCAACAATCTGATGAAACTCAGAGGAACTGTGTAGCCTAGAAACACAGAAAAAATTAAGAGAAAAATATAATGAATGCACAGAATACATGTAGATACAAGTCTCTTCTATCATTTAATACTATAAAATATACACAATTCTATTATAAAGAGTTAAAATGTATCAAAAATTACACATACACTTGCAGACCATATATGGCACCATTTGCAGTGGAGAGAAATGTAAACAAATGTAAATATGCAGTTTTCTAGGCTTTAGCAGTACATGAACTGAGAACTTCCAGATGTACAAAACAGGGTTTAGAAAAGGCAAAGGAACCAGAGGTGAAATTACCAGCATTTGTTGGATCATGGAGAAAGCAAGGGAATTCCAGAAAAACATCTACTTCTGTTTCACTGACTACTCAAAAGCCTTTGACTCTGTGGATCATAACTAACTGTGGAAAATTCTTATAAAGATACGGGAGTACCAGACCGCCTTACCTGTCTCTCCAAACCTATATATGAGTTAGGAAGCAACAATTAGTACCATATATGGAACAACTGACTAGTTCAAAACTGGGAAAGGAGTACAACAAGGCTGTATATTGGCACCCTGCTTATTTAACTTTTGTGCAGAGTACATCCTGTGAAATATGGGGCTGGATGAATCACAAGCTGGAATCAAGATTGCTGGGAGAAATATCAACAACTGGATGTGGATATGAGGATGATACTACTCTAATGGCGAAAGCAAAGAGGAACTAAAGAGCCTCTTGATGAGGGTGAAAGAGAGTGAAAAAGTTGTCTTGTAACTCAACATTCAAAAAACTAGGATTATGGCATCCAGTCCCACCACTTCATGGCAAATAGAAGGGGAAAAAGTGGGAGCAGTGACAGATTTTCTTTTCTTGGGCTGCAAAATCACTGTGGATGGTGATTGCAGCCACAAAATTAAAAGATGCTTGCTCCTTGGAAAGAAATTTATAACAAACTTGACAGCATTTTAAAAAGCAGACACATCACTATGCTGACAAAGGCCCCTACAGCCAAAGCTATGATTTTTACAGTAGTCGTGTACAGATATGAGAGTTGGATCATAAAGAAGGCTGATAGCCGAAGAACTGATGCTTTCCAATTGTGGTGCTGGAGAAGACTCTTGAGAGTTGCTTGGACTGAAAGAAGATCAAACCAGTCAATTCTAAAGGAAATCATTCCTGAATATTCATTGGAAGGACTGGTGCTGAAGCTCCAACACTTTGGCCACCTGATGTGAAGAGCCAACTCTTTGGAGAAGATCCTGATGCTGGGAAAGATTGAGGGCAGGAAGAGAAGGGGGCGACAGAGAATGAGATGGTTAGAGGGCATCACCGACTCAATGAATGTGAATTTGAGCAAATTCCAGGAGATAGTGAAGGACAGGGAAGCTTGGCATGCTGCAGTCTGTGAGGCTACAAAGAGTCAGATTCATCTTAACAACCGAGCAACAACAAAGTGAAGTGAAAGTCGCTCAGTTGTGTTCGACTCTTGCGATGCTATGGACTAAACAGTCCATGCAGTTTTCCAGGTCAGAATACTGGAGTGGGTAGCCTTACCCTTCTTGGGATCTTCCCAACTCAGAGGTCAAACCCAGGTCTCCCACATTACATGTGGATTTTTTACCAGCTGAGCCACAAGAGAAGCCCAAGTAACAAAAGGGTGGTGGTGGTGAAGTCGCTCAGTCATGTCCGACTCTTTGCGACCCCATGGACTGTAGCCTACCAGCCTTCTCCGTCCATGGGATTCTCCAGGCAAGAATACTGGAGTGGGTTACCATTTCCTTCTCCAGGGGATCTTCCCGACCCAGGGATCGAACCTGGGTCTTCTGCATTGGAGGCAGACGCTTTAACCTCTGAGCCACCAGGGAAGCCCCAAAAAGGACTTCCTTGATAATCCAGTGATTAAGAATCTGTGCTTCTACTGCAGGGGGCATGAGTTTGATCCCTGGGTGGGCAACTAAGACCCCACATGCAACATGGTATGTAGTACACTATTCCTAATGTAATAATTTCATAGCTACCTTGTGTTGCTATTGTGGTGAACTTGTTTTGCAATAAGAACTATATGAGATATTTTTGTGTTTAAGTTATAATGTTTCTGGTAATATATTATGAATATGACTGTAATACTGTATGCCATGAAAATTTTATAACAATTCATTCATTACCATATAGACTAGCTACCCTGGCTACTATAATTGTATTGCTGCTTCTTCATTATGAATGCATGAATCACTGTACCTGTAAATATTAATTTCTTTTCATATTATCTTTTTGTTTTTGATTTGTAGTGTTAGTATTCTGTATAACAGCTACAGTATCTTCTATCATATAATACAGTATTAATGTAGGTTGTTGTTCAGTCGCTATGTTGTGTCCAACTCTGTGACCTATCACTGCAGCACACCAGGCTTCCCTGTCCTTCACCATTTCCTGGAGTTTGCTCAAACTCATGTCAATTGAGTCAGTGATGCCACTGAACCATCTCATCCTCTGTCTCCCTCTTCTCCTCCTTCCCTCAATCTGGTACTGACAGACAATTCATTTTATAGACAGATGATGTAAACTTATGGCATCTATACATACAGTATTGTAAATATATTTTCCTTTTGGTTTTCTTACTATTTCCTTTTCTCTACTTTTATTATAAGAATACAGTGTATAAAACATATAACATACAAAATATGTGTTAATTGACTGTTCATGTTATTGGTAGGGCTTCTGTTCAACAATAAGCTGTTGGAATAGGCTGTTGTAGTTAAGATATTGGGGAGTCAGAAAGTTTTGACTGTATGGGAGTTGGTGCCCTTACCCCCATGTCATTTAAGGGTCAACTGTATATTTGACTTTAGAGCATGTGAGTACCAAAATATGTGCAATGTGTTGATCTGGAAACATGCTGACCCTGCTTGTTATACTATCTAGGTGCTTGAAGCAAAGCCTGAAAGAAAACCTAGGTTAAAATTTTGGTGTCTTCTCGAAGCAATTCCTTAGTATCAGTTTTTTTAGGTCATATATTTTCTCCCTGGATTGCCAGAGAGTTTGGGAAGAAAATGTTCAAATTCTTTTTATAATTAATTTCCTCTGGAAAGTAAGAAATACAGATGTTCTAACATTTATCACATGGTTTAACACTAGTGCCTTACACTGTCCACTTGTCAAATAGTCATGGATTCTAAAGAGTCTCCCAGCTATTCTAGAAAGAGTGGGAGTCAAACATCATGCCCATATTTATTTTTTTATTTTAATTTTTTAATTTTTTAAATTTTAAAATCTTTAATTCTTACATGTGTTCCCAAACATGAACCCCCCTCCCACCTCCCTCCCCATAACATCTCTCTGGGTCATCCCCATGCACCAGCTCCAAGCGTGCTGTATCCTGCATCAGACATAGACTGGCGATTCAATTCTTACATGATAGTATACATGTTAGAATGTCATTCTCCCAAATCATCCCACCCTCTCCCTCCCTCTGAGTCCAAAAGTCCATTATACACATCTGTGTCTCTTTCCCTGTCTTGCATACAGGGTCGTCATTGCCATCTTCCTAAATTCCATATATATGTGTTAGTATACTGTATTGGTGTTTTTCTTTCTGGCTTACTTCACTCTGTATAATCGGCTCCAGTTTCATCCATCTCATCAGAACTGATTCAAATGGATTCTTTTTAACGGCTGAGTAATACTCCATTGTGTATATGTACCACAGCTTTCTTATCCATTCATCTGCTGATGGACATCTAGGTTGTTTCCATGTCCTGGCTATTATAAACAGTACTGCGATGAACATTGGGGTACATGTGTCTCTTTCAATTCTGGTTTCCTCGGTGTGTATGCCCAGAAGTGGGATTGCTGGGTCATAAGGTAGTTCTATTTGCAATTTTTTAAGGAATCTCCACACTGTTCTCCATAGTGGCTGTACTAGTTTGCATTCCCACCAACAGTGTAGGAGGGTTCCCTTTTCTCCACACCCTCTCCAGCATTTATTGCTTGCAGATTCATGCCCATATTTATTAGTTTACTTTCAACATATAATAGTTTTTTTGTGGTGCCTGTCTTTCTTGTTTAGTAGACGAGCATATTGTGCTATCTATTTTGGTTCAAATAACTTTCAAAGATTCTTGCAAATAAACCCCATGGGTTAAATATAATGCTAACCACTCAAATGATTACAAAATGAATTTCATGATTTAATAAGCACAGCCAATAATGTGCCTCATCTATTTGGATCTTTTTATCTTTGTGTAGTATTTCTTTCTAGATTATGGCAACCAGAATTGAATTAAGAATCAGACTTTTGAATCATAGCATCAATAAATGTTAAGCTAAGTTTGAAGGAGATGGTGTATATTTGATTGTGTTGATATTTATTTTGAAGTTATTAATAATATTTTACTGTGAGGAAAGATTTTTGGACCACTAATTAATAAACTGGTCTTATATAAAATTTTCATTTCATTTTATTTATTTTTTATAATATTTCTGTTGTTGTACATTTTGAAATGTACCTACTAGCACAGTAAATGATATAATTTATATGTTATATATGTGAAGATTTAAAACATTTTTATTCATAAAAGTACATAGTTCCATTGACCCTTGAACAAGATGGGTTTGAATTGTGCAAGTCCACTTATAAGCAGATTTCTTTCAACAAATATACAGTTGGCTTTCCACACATGCTGGTTCTGAATCTGGTGGTTCAGCACTCATGGATACAGAGGTCCACTATGAGAGTTAAGCATACTCAGATATTTGTGTCTATGGTGGGTCCTTGAACCAATTCCCTGTGAATGCTGAGGAATAATTGTAGAAAAATCTGGAGATGCTAGTCTAGGTGTAAGTCACTAGGAGTGAAAGAGGAAGGCATATCATTTTATTTTCCCCCTAAAACATAAAAGAATGAATCTTTGTCCACATGTGCATCTTCCTATCCCCAACAGGAATAGATTCTTGTCATTCAGTTATTGAAAACCATAGTCAAATTAGTGATTTTATTTGTCCTTGTCAGAAATCTCTTCTTAAAGGAAACAGAAGATGCATTTTTGTAGGCATGCTTTCTTTTCTGTATAACAACTTTTATCTATATATAATAGTTACATCTTTTAAAAAGAATGGCACATCAGCATTTGCTGTTGTACTCTGATCTATTTACTTTTCTGTGTGTCCATATGGTTTAGAAGAGAAACTTAGTTTGTATTAACTAAGACAAATGAGACTACAGTTAGGCAGACCAACTGATTTTATTTCTATTCTTCAAAATAGTGGTACTAAAACAACAACAAAACTAAAAGAAAATGAGCAAACTGAAAAACAAAGAACTCAAAACTTAGGATCTTTTCATATTCTTTGGATTGAAAAGTGAATAGAATAAAAGAATCAGTTGATTCCATGGCAACCTTTCATTCCTTTCCAAAGGAGATTTTAAGAGATTGAAAACATAAAAAGTAGATGCTGTTCTAATAATTCTTTTATATTTTGATCAGAAAAGGCCTGAATCTTTATAAATCCAACAAAAGTACATTTGTCCCATCTTTGGGAACATAGAGATCTATTGTGGACAAATCATTTTTATTCTCCTTTTCTTCTTATGCTTTCAATTAGAATTTCATCTAGAGTATTTCTTCTCTTATAATTGAGTAACAAAATTATCCAATAATTTTTGCCAAACATTCAGAATTGTTCAGAAGAAAGGGTAGAAATAAGGTAACCTATAATACCAATAATTTGGCTCCTGAATATTTTTTCAATCAAATGGGTATTGGAGTCTGTTAATGATGAATTAAAGTTTAGATCTTTTCTCTGCCTCGATTAATAGGTTGACATCTATAACAGAAGATCAAGACTGACACCAAGATCTATGAAGTCAGCAAAATTACTGTATACTAGTGTATTTGCCTTTCATAATTATTGACTTGAGTCTTAGATTAGGCTGCATGGAAATAGATTCTGAGATGAAGAGGTTATTTGACAAGTGGTCTCCAGAGTGCATATGTAAGGAAGTGAGAAAAGGAGGATCAGCAAGAGGGAGACACTGACCCTCAATGCAACTGAGCATCAGTAGAGACTCTAGGGAGCTCTGGAGCTGGGATGTCCTTTCAGAGATACTCTGTACTGAAGCAAGGGGTTCTTTGTTCCACAGTCAAGCTCATTGACTATGGGCTCTCCCCTGAGAGGGAGCTTAACTTTAAGTGAGGTAGTTCTTTGTGGCCAAGGGCATTTCTCTGTGAGGGACCCACATGTGAACTGTCAAGAGATGGTATTCCCAACAGCTGAGAGAAGGATGCTTTATCCTTGAGGAAGGAATCTGGGTGGAGCATCCAGTACCAGGTATACTCCATAAGGTAGCACTGAATTCTGCACTCAGCTGTACAGGATACAGAATAGCAGCTTGGCTGAGAAGGTAAGTTCTTGTGGATTATGGCCTTTGTTACTGGCAAGATTAATTAGAACTGTGCTTGCTATGGATCATTGAGGCAAGCAGAGAATATTCACATTTTGCCCCCTTCATCATCCATCACCCTCAAAAACCAAAGCTTAGATACTGTGCGTGAGAGTTGAACCTTAGGTTTCTTAATCAGATTCTCTAAATTGGACAGAGTTTATATTGATGCCAGCTGGCAGAACAGAATTAAGCCTTAACATTAGGAACTTCTAAGTTTTGAGTCACTTGAATGGGCTTTAATTTTTTTTGTTAGATCACTGGTTTTACTTTAATCATTGAGAAAGTGGTAATGTTTCTTTTGATTGAATTTGATTTCACTTATCACATTTGTTTAGATTCAGATAACATTAAGCATGTTAGAGCCATGTAATTCTCAACCTTCTGTTAACCAGGCAGTTTTTAATCACTGTGAAAAGGAAGCAGATGATCAATTTTCAGACAGTTACCTGTCACTGAGATAACCCTGAAACAATAAAGATTGATTTTTATGTTAATACAACTAGAGAGATCTCTTGACAAACTCAAACCTGGGTTTTCTGGAAAATATAAACTTGTATATTTTTATATTTATAGGACTTTGCTTTAATGATACCAGGGTCCCTGTCAGCCCTTAATAGTATAAAATTAAAATTGCCTAGTTTATGTATTTCTAAGCACTTAAGTTGGGATGTAAAGCTAAGCTAAGCAGCTTTGTTCATTGTTATTTAATTTAGATCTTTATATATACATGCTACAGTCAAACCAGTTGTGCAACAAAATGATTTGAATTTTTAAGTGTTTTTCAACATAGACTTACTGATGTATTGTTGTTCAGTTGCACAGTCCTGTCATACTCTTTGTGACCCCATGGACTGCAGCATGCCAGGCTTCCCTGACCTTCACCATCCCCCAGAGCTTGCTCAAATTCATGTCCATTGAGTTGGTGATGCCATCCAACCATCTCGTCCTCTGCTGTCCCCTTCTCCTCCTGCTTTCAATCTTGCCCATCATCAGGGTTTTTTCCAGTGAGTCAACTCTTCACATCAGGTGGCCAAAGGTTTGGAGCTTCAGCATCAGTCCTTCCAATGAATATTCAGAACTGATTTCCCTCAGGATCGACTTGTTTGATCTCCTTGCAGTCCAAGAGACTCTCAAGAGTCTTCTCCGACACCACAATTCAAAAGCATCAATTCTTCCATGCTCAACCTTCTTAATGGCCCATCTCTACTGGAAAACCCGTAGTTTGATTATACTGACCTTTGTTGGCAAAGTAATATCTCTGTTTTTTAATATACCATCTGGGTTTATCATAGCTTTTCTTTTAAGTAGCAAGCGTCTTTTAATTTCATGGCTGCAGTCACTGTACAGTGATTTTGGAGTCCAAGAAAATAAAGTTTGCCTACGCTTTTGATGTAGACACCTAGATAAATATGAAATAGAATTTTTATCTCTGGAGGTAGGTGATGTGAAAAATTGACAGATTTACTTTGGGCGATGATCCATTGGTCTTCAAATGTAGCCTGTGATAGGAATTATGGTATGTGTAGACCTACTGGCACCCATTTTTTCCACTGTTGGACAAAAGGAAAGACAAGATGAAACGATGGAGAAATGGATAGAGTGAGAGGAAGAAAGGAAGGAGGAAAGGAGACCTAACTAGAATTTTTTTAAAGCCTCATCTTATTAGTCATCAGCTGGAGGTACTTAAATAACATCAAATGACTGCAGGTAATATATTAGTATTTTCATTGCTACCAGTAGGAATTAGTCTCATGACACAGATATGGGGAGTTACTTTGTTTATCACGCTTTGAGAAACTGCAAAAGCCATCATGGCTTCTATTTCCTTTGAATCCTGTTTGTGAAAACACCTCACTTTGTTGAGAGAGCTTTGCAGGGAACAGTTCTCTTGTATTAGAATGTTGGTACACATTTCGAATACTTTTAGTAGTGGAAATAGTATTGCTTGCTTTGGAGCTATTCTGTGGTAAGTGG
The DNA here is from genome assembly GCF_001704415.2 of Capra hircus. Lineage (NCBI taxonomy): Eukaryota > Metazoa > Chordata > Mammalia > Artiodactyla > Bovidae > Capra > Capra hircus. The sequence continues at coordinate 64,915,076 of NC_030811.1, forward strand.
AGTCTCAATTTGTTTTTCTTAATTTATTTTTTATTGAATTATAATTGAATTAAAATATTTATATTAGTTTCAAGTCTACAACATAGTGATTCAATATTTTTTTGTGTGTGTGTTACAAAATGATCCCCATGATAAATCTAGTCGCCATCTGTCACCATACAAAGTTGTTACAGTATTATTGACTATATTCCCCATACTGTACATTACATCCCTGTGACTTACTTAATAAATGGAAGTTTGTACCTTTCTTAATCTCCCTCACCTATTTCACTCATCCCATCACTTCTCTCCCCTGTGGCAATGACTAGTTGGTTCTCTCTGTCTGTTTTTGTTTTTCTTTTGTTTTAGATTCTATAATAAGTGAAATCATATAGTATTTGTCTTTCTCTATCTGAGTTATTTCACTTAGCATAATACCCTCTAGGTGCATCTGTATTATTGCAAGTGGTTTCATTCTTTTTTATAGCTGAATCAGTTGCATACCACATCTTCTTTATCCACTCATATGTCAATGGACACTTAGGTCTCAGCATGGCTGTCTCCATTGTCTGGTGGGTCTTGAGGCTGGTACTGGCCCACTGGTGGGCAGATAAACCCTTAGCACTAATAAGCTAGGAGGAGGACTCCAAAATGGTACATGCCATACCCATGTCCTTCTGGTAGATCAAGCTCCCCAAATTGGCTGCTACCAGTGTCTGTGATCTCAGAAGGAGTCCCAGTTGCTTCCCACCCCTTTAGGAGGCTTTCCAAGATTAGAAAGTGGTCTAACCTAGGCTCCTTTCAAATTATAGTCTCTGTGCTGGAACTTGAAGCATGTGAGATTTTTGAATGCCTGAAAGCTCTCATTTCCAACAGCCCTCTATGGCTCTCCTGTGTGTAAGCTCTGCTAACCTTCAAAGCCTGATGTTTTTGAGGTTCTTCATTCTGGAGCAGGATCCCCACACTGAGGAGTCTGATCTGGAGCTCAGATCTCTTGCTTTTTAGGGAGAACTTTCACAATTGTGGTTATCTTCCCATTTGTGGGTTGCCTACCTGGGACTGTGGGTCTTGATTATATCATGTCTCTGCCCCTCCTACCCACCTGGTTGTGGTTTGTTTTTCTTTAGTTGTGGAAAATCTACTCTGCTAGTCATCAGCTGATTCTCATAGATAGTTGTTCTGTAAATAGTTATTATTTTGGTGTGCCTGTGGGAGGATGTGCACCCAGGCCTTCCTTCTCTGTCCTCTTGGCTATTCCCCAGGACTCTGATTTTTTTTTTTCTTGTATGCTCAAGGAAATATGTAAGACAATTAAAAATATGTTTTTAAAATCAGTAGAAATGATACTATCACTAAAATATCTGGTAGAATTTATTACCAGAAATTGTTTCTTTCCTATGTTATAGACACAGCAGTATTTTCACCCTTGAGACATTTATGAGAGCTGTTATTTTACTTTGGATTTCTTTTTTGTTAATTTTTATTTTTTCCAGTGTTGAAGCTGGTCAATTTGTGCTAAAGACCTTTTCTTTAACATTTATATTACTTGAATATATATGCACCATATGCTAAAATGTATAAAGATTTATGATATACACATTGTCATTTTTATATATGACTGCCATAGATTTTTATTTTCCATTTTATCAGACTCTTTGGCCTCATTTCATCCTGACCATTGCCCAGCATACAAGACATAAGCAACAATTCACATGCATTATAAACCCTCATAAACTACTCAGTAAGTTTCAGGGTGAGTCATCTTTATCAGTTGAAACTTCAGGTACTTTATTCTCCCTCTGGGCAACTGTAGAAGTACAGTGGGATGAATAAACATGCTATTTTGTGTGAAAAAGCAGGAATCACTAGGTCTTAGCCACCTGTCTTCTGATGTCATAACTCTAGTTTATATTTTTGCACATACTGAATATGTGAAAATTCTATCACTATCTGTCTTCATTTTGGAGTGTGATCAGAGATTTTGATACTCCTGGATGTGGGGATTGGACTTGGGATGGCTGGTCTTGAGAAATAGTTTTGGTTCCCAATTCCAAGTAAGTCACCCTCATATAATGAGAATCTGTTGTTTTATCCTGGGAGACATGGATAGTTTATCCTGGGAGACATATCATTTACTAAATAATGATAAAATTACCTCAGATAACACTGACTTTCATAGTCTCTCTGATCTGTTTATATTCTAACCATGTTCACTAGATTTCATTATAATAAATGGAGAAATGTCACTATAACTATTTTGTACAATTTTAGGATTAATGTGTGTATCTAATTAAAATGACTTTATTAGACATTTTTCCACTAGATAAATTATTTTATTTTTCTTAAAGAAAAATACCTTTAAGCCTCCCTATAAAGAATATTGAGATTATTCAGAATCAAAGAACTAGATTTATAGCTTATGCTGCTGTGTTGAAGAGAATATGTTTAATGAGCTAGAAAGTCTGTGATCAATTTCAGTAACTGAATTTCCTTTTTTCTTATTTAATTGTTAGGGGCAGCAGTAGAAACTTGACTTTAGAAGGGAATAAAGAGCCATTTCCAGAAAGATGCTTGAGATTTAGAAATTGTTTGTATAGGTATTGTATATTAAACAGGTTAAACAAAGATGTTCTTATTCAAGTCTGAGAGTTTATATTCATAAATAATGTTGCTTTTTTGACATTGGGCCTTGCATTTAGAAAAATAATGCTTATATAAACACATTTGTCAAAAAAAGGCACTTCTCTTCACAAAGATCAATATTTGTGAATGAGGCACTGAGGCTTTTAAAATCCTTTAGAAGAGCAGTAGAAACTGCCTGATGCACATACCCCTAACTGAATCTCAAGATAACATCCTACAGTTATGGGAAATGCAAAGTTTTCAGGTAGAACTAATAGGCTTATACACTTCTCCAAGCATACTGAGCTCTGACTCTGTGCCTCAAGGTGGGGCTAGATGGAGTGTGATGACACGGCCCCAGAAAAAGTGAAAAGAGTGAAAGCGAAGTCACTCGGTCATGTCTGACTCTGCGACCCCATGGACTGTAGCCTATGAGGTTCCTCCCTCCATGGAATTTTCCAGGCACGAGTACTGGAGTGGGTTGCCTTTTCCTTCTCCAGGAGATCTTCCTGACCCAGGGGTTGAATCCGGGTCTCCAGCATTGCAAGCAGACGATTTTACCATCTGAGCCACCAAAGAAGCTCCCTGATGCGGCCCCAGATGGCACTAAAAAACCGCTCTACAAAACGACAACACTTCTTGTAATTTTATTGCAGATCACTATCTTTTCCTCCACCTTCATCTTTTTGTGACCTCACTTTCCCTCTTGTACATTGAGGAACTAGCAGCTAACAAATTCCTGTTCTACTGATACCTTCAGGGGTCCACTATTCATCTTGCCTCCCATCACCTCCTGTGCATAATTCATGAAAACTATTTGTTCTGCTGTGTTCTGGCCACACTACACTGGAGAAACACTCACTGTAAGTAATACATGATCCACTGAATGTGCCTGCTTGTTTCTTCAGATTCGTTTGAGGCATCTTGTCTGTCAACCCTTCTTTGATCTCTCCTGGTTGGGGCTGATTATTCCCGCCTTGAATCCCTGGGGCATATTGTACCTGTTTCTTTCATACTCCAAACCCTGTATTACACTTATCTTGTTCTTAACCCCTGCTCCAGACTGCAGGTTCTTCTAGGATGGAAAGTATGTCTTACTCATTTTTAATACTGTCATGCCTAGTGCTATGTGAGACTAGTTCAGAAAGGACAAATGCATACTTTTATGCTTTCTCTTATCCTGAATAAATTATTTAAAACAGGGAAGTGATGGTCAGGAAGCTAGGCACATTCAGTTCATCACTAAGTTCTGCCTATTATTCCATTCAGATATGTTTTATTTCCTAGTTTTCCATCTTGTTCTCTCTACCCAATTTCAGGTTTTTATCCTCTCTCCGTTGCATATTAAAAAGGTTTCCTTACTGTACTGTATACTTAAAATTGTTAGAGTAAATTTATGTTATTTGTTTTTTATAATAATAATAATGACTGTTTCCTAATGGACTCTCTTTCCTCTAGTTTTAACTGACTTTCATCCTTCAAATAGCTGGCATAATTGTTTATTAATATATGAATCTGAAGATATTCCTCCATAATTTATAGGATAAATTCTAAGAGCCTAGGTTGTTACATAAGAACTTTTGTGGTCTGGCCCATAATTCTCTAATTTCATCTCTTGTTATTTCCTGCTTCAGTTATACTGTACTCCTTACACATCCCATCCTGTGCAGTTTATTGGCCTGAACCTTGCTCTCAATTTTCCTTTGCAAAAAAATGTTCCTCTTCAGTCCACTTTTCTAGTAAACTCCTACTCATATGCAGTATACTGTAGAGATTAAGAGAAAATAGGTTCATACCCTGGTTCTGCCACAAATTTTAAGTGATGTAAGTTGCTCACTTCATTTTGCCTCAACTGTAAATCAGGGCTAATAATAGTATATGCCTATGGTAAAGAATCTGCCTGCAATGTTGGAGACCTGGATTCGGTGCTTGGGTTGGGAAGCTCCCCTGGAGAAGGGAATGGCAACCCACTCCAGTACTCTTGCCTGGGAAATCCCATGGACAGAGGAGCCTGGAGGGCTGCAGTCCATGGGATCGCAAAGAATTGGACATGACTGAGGAACTCACACCTTGACAGTAAATACACAAATGTAAGCTATTATTGTTTTTTTATTTTAATTTTTTAAGACTTAATAAAGAATTCTATTCTTCCAGGAAATCTTCCAGGATTTCCCAGGATGGATTAGGTTTCTTTCCTATGTGCTCCATAACTTACTCTGCAATTCTCTATTTTTGGACTCATCACATTTTGTTGAAGTGGTTTCTTTATATAACTGCCTCCTCATCAGACTAGAACTACTTGAAGGAAGAAATCATGTTTTATTTAGTTTTCTATCTTCAGCACAACACTTGCTCAATAAATGTTTGATGAAAGAATGAGTTGTATCATGGGAAGAATTCATGCTTTGGAGTCACATGTGTTCAAATCTAATATTTACTATCCCTACATCTGTAGAGAAGTACTTTTCTTTCACACTGTTTCTATATATACAAGGATTATACCACCCCCCTCCTTTTTTTTTTTTTTAGAATTAGTGACAGTATGTAGAGTCTACTGCAGTGCCTGAAATAATGTTGTTATTATTAATATTACCTTGAAAATATATAATAATTTTATCTCAGAGTTAGTGAGCAGATGCATTTTTCCCCTGCAGAATCATCTAATTCTAAAGAACATATACTTTAGTGCTTGTGTTTTTCTAAAGATCATCTCTTATTTAATTTCCCCGAAGTATCCATGGCTGTCCTTAACACTCTGTGGACACTTAGCATTTTTTCCTTGCAGTTTTACCAACTTCTTTATGTTTGCGTTGTCTGTGCAAATAGATTGTAAGCCATTTGAGGACAATCATATATATTATTTAGTTTTGTTCCTATCTTTCCCATCCATTGTTATTCCCTTTTCCTAACAGAGATCTCTATATAAATAAGCCAATAAATGTTGATCTGTAGTGATGAATGGAGGACTAAGAGTAGTCAGTGGCAACTGGAATGTTTTGACTCTGGGAAGGTCCATGTCATTTGGAGTAGAATCTCAGCCAACAGTTAATGGAAAGATTGTACTGGATGTGAAGTGGAACATAAAAAAGTATAAGATATGATGTCTTCTCTGCAGAAGTTGGCAGTCTATTTGGCAAGATAAAGCATGCCCAAACTGAACTGTGAGGGAATAGCACTGGACAGAATATGATTAGGTCTACATAGTGTTCAGAGGAAGGAAAATTAGGAATTCATGAAGGTGAGGCTGAAGTCGAGATTGTTGGGAGATTCAAAAGAGGGAAAAGAAGAACCCCATAGATATTTGAATGCTTATGATGTACCAGGTATTGTTATGAACCTATCTTGTGTATGTACACACTTGTGCATGTGATAGGAAATTTTCTTTCATTCATTCAGCAAACACTTTTTAAAAATTGTGTTAAAAACACAGAACACAAAATTTACCTTTGTAACCATTTAAATGTATAGTTCAATAGTGTTAAATGTATTCACATTGCTGTGCAACATATTTCCAGAAGTCTTTCATCTTGCAAAACTGAAACTCAGTATAGAGTTTCAGTTTATTCTGTTCTTATTCTATACTTCAGTATAGAATAAACAGCTCCCCATTTCTTTATTCTCCTTGAAGTTGTGTGGCTTTATCTAATTCCTGCAATACAATTATGAGATAATGTTAGGGATCCCATTTCACAAGGAATTAAATGAGGCTGAGAGGTTTAAGAAATTTTCCCAAGGTCTTATAGTCAATAAAGATAGAAACATGAACCATGGTCAGGGAGGGAATGAACTATTAGGAAGCCACAGTTTTAGGTGAGATCCTGGAAGAACTATATTTTGATTTTTGCAGTTGTTTTTTATGGGTCATTCATGGCCATGGTGGCTCTTGCCTCAAAAATGTGCCATAGAACATCTAATACTGCTCAACTTTTAGTAATTCTCCTTCCTAGGTCTTAGATCTCCCATATCTGGAATGTCACTGAGGAAAATGGCTGCTAGATAGAGAACATCAGGAAAATGATAGTGAGTCCTTATGTTTGCTTTATGGGCATGTGATCCTCAAAGGCCATAAGATATTGAAGACAATTCTTTAGGGTGAAAGATGTTGGATCAAGTTCAAAATATTGCTAGAGCTGTACATGGGGTGGGAGGATGGAACTTGAATGTGTCTTAATGGAAAGCCACCCTATTGGACTGATGGTGGCAGGGGCAAGGAAGTGTGGGGGTGATGTTTTTGGCAGAATGATAGGGAGGAGTGGAAGTGAAAATACAAGAGCCAAAATATGGTCCCCAACTTAGAAGGGCTCCCTGTTGACTGAGGTCTTATAAATAGACTTTTCCTGCTGAGATACATTCTGGTAATAGATTAGGCCACAAACGGGGGTCTGCAAAGTAATTGTTTAAGGAAGACACAGGTGGCAGATGTACTTGGAAGGATGAATTAGGAGTGGAAACCATTAATTGTTGCAAAAAAACAAAAAACAAACAAAAAAACAAACCCACAACATTTTATTTGACAGGCAGTATGTAAAGTACTTTGTATATATTTTTGTCTAAATTTCAAAACTTCTTGTGGTAGGCATTATGTCCTTATTTGAAAAGCCAGTGTCTCAAAAAGGTAAGGAATTTGCTCTATAGATTGCTGGGATGGTTATTAAACTATCATCTCAGCTTTAAAACCACTCTTCTGTATTTTGCTCTTTGATACTGAGGATGGGTGTCTGCAAATAACATTTCTGCCTTGTCAATTGGTTTGATTCTGTCAGTGGCAGGTACTAGAGGGAGACTGCAAGCAGGAGGAAGTAGATGGAACATGCTTCTTCCTCTCTACTCTTGTTTTGTCTTTTTCTTCCTATCTGTTTACTGTTGTTTATTTTCCCTGTGAGCATCACCCCAGAAATGCTTCTTTCCCTCTGTGGTTTGTTCCACTAGCAGCAGTTGAGTCCAGTTTTCAGTTTTTTCTCAAAATCCCTAGAGCCAACCCTTAGAGACCCCAGAAACAGTTGGCCAGTCCCCCATCTTCAGATATCTGGGACACTTCCCTCCCAGGTCTAGAATGCCTCCTACTTCTGAGCTTAGGGACCTAGCATTATCTGGGTCTCTGCCCTTCTAAGAAGTGTGAGTTTCAGCACTGTGGGGTCTGTCCTCCAGGCTTCTGTTAATAATTCCAACTTATTTCCTTATTCCTTCAAACTCAGGGGTGGCAGTTGCATCTTGCAGTTACTATTTCTATGATACCTCAGACTTTTTTGTTTTTTCACTAGCTAATTAACAACTTTTATTGAATTAACATTTTTTTTGTTGCTGTATAGTTGCTGTTCAATATTATGTAAGATACAGGTATACAATATAATGATCCACAATTTTTAAAGGTTATATTCTATTTATGCTGCTGCTGCTAAATCACTTCAGTCGTGTTCAACTCTGTGTGACCTCATAGACGGCAGCCCACCAGGCTCCACCGTCCCTGGGATTCTCCAGGCAAGAACACTGGAGTGGGTTGCCATTTCCTTCTTCAATGCATGAAAGTGAAAAGTGAAAGTGAAATCGCTCAGTTGTGTCCTACTCTTTGCGACCCCATGGACTGCAGCCTACCAGGCTCCTCCGTCCATGGGATTTTCCAGGCAAGAGTACTGGAGTGGGGTGCCATTGCCTTCTCTGATTCTATTTATAGTTCTTATAAAATATTGTCCATATACCCCATGTTGTATGCTATATCTTGGTAGCTTATTTCATATATAATACTCCATATTTCTTCATTTCCCTACCCCTTTATTGCTCCTCTCCCTTCCCTCTTTCCATTGGTAACCACTAGTTTGTTTTCTGTATTTGTGAGTCTGCTTCTTTTTGTTATATTCACTACCTTGTTGAAAGACAAATACTATATGATATCAATTATATGTGGAATCTAAAAAAAATAACAAACTAGTGAATATAACAATACTTTATACTAATTTCTGTTTAAATAGCTGCTATAATTTCAGTCTCTTGGTTGAATCATGAAACAGTTATATACTACTCATTATCATCATCATCACAGCCTCTATTTATTATTTAATATATATTTATAAGATGGCAGGACTACATTTCTTTTCTTGCTACTGATCTGGCTGCCTGTGGACTGGATCAGAATTTTTCATGGGCACAGGCAGTTCAATCTTGCTAGCACTAGTAGTGTCCAACAACCCTGTCTTGATGATGTTTTTTAACCTAAATATTCACCCGTACTCAAACACCAAAACGATACTAGCAAAGCTCTTTACAAGAGCAGGGACAAGCTTATTTTCCCCTGTTGAATCTGTAGGGACAGGAATAGTGTTTAGCAGTGTTTGGTATGTGTTTAGTGTGAATTTGTTGAACAAAGTATTAGATAAATGAATGAATGAATGAGCAAGACTCGGCTAGAACTTCATCCTTTCTAGTGGATGGATTATGGAAACTAACTTTCTGGATTTCTGACTTTATTTCTGATTTACACTTCTATTTCCATCTGGGACTAAATTGTTGATCTGGAACCCAGGATGTTTTACTGAGGCGTGATAGCCATTCTAGAATTTTGTCAATCTTACACTTGTTCCTTTCACCAATCTTTGAGCTAATGGCTGGGTATTTACTTCCAACCAGATGGACCTTCCTTGAATTGTAATATTACTGTGATCTCTCTCTGCTGCTAGGCTCAACTCTAGGTGTATCTGTGGAAGTAACCTCACCCTGAGCAGTTGGACAGTTCTCTTTGTCATTAGGATTTGCACAGTAGCCAGCTTCTCACTGCCAGCCTTTGGGGATTCTATATGTCATATGGTTAAGGCTTCACAGTATAGGATGTTTATATTTCAGATATTTTTTCCCACTGGTGCTTATCATGTGCAGTACAAGCTATGAAAAGGATGACAGACTTTCTCCTTAATCTCACCTCAGAGGTGAAATAAAAATCACTTTAGTGATTAAATTTTTCCTGGTTACTTTTATGCTTGAATAAACTTTCCGGGGTATATGACCATTAAAGCAAGGGTACATTAATATACATTGCTATATTTGTATTTAAACATGACTTAATTTATATTAAAAGTTAAAAAAATAATAAAAAAGTTAAAAAAGAATAACATATATAACAATAAAGTAAATAATGGAAATTAAATACTTGTACACTGAAAAATGTATAATATTAATAAAAGAAATTAAAGAAACAAAAAAATATGACTTAATTATCTCAAATTGGGGCCAAAATAATTTTGTATAAGATATGAAAATGAATATCTCATGTTTTGTTTCCACTTGTTATTATTTGTACCATTTTACTTTTCCAGGCAGAGGAGAACCATTCACGGATCATATCACCTTACTGACTTCTTTCTGGTTCTACCTTCTCTACCTGTAATACCAGAGAGCAATAGAAATTTCTGCATGACTAAATGTTGGAAAGCCTCATTTCATAGTAATACGATATAACAGCATATCCCGAGCAGATTGTTCTTTTAATAATCAGAGTTCTGGTTGTAAGGTTCTACTAGAAAGCTCTTCAGAGTAGGATGCCTTTGAAGTAAATACACTACTGCTTCTCCTTGCTTCCCTTTATGATTATTGGTTGTTTTGGAATGAATACATAGATGATTGATTTTATGATTTGATGTAGCAATGAGATCCCACATAATAGAGTGAGTTGAAACACAGAAGTGGACTAGAACCATATGGTTCTATCTTTAAGGGAAGACTGGAAAGATATTAGCAGGAAGTGACTCAGTGAGGTCTCAACAAATAGATTATGCTTAGCTGGGAAGTGTGTAGCAGGTAGTAGGGACCTAGCAAAGAGGTCTGGAGAATAGGCACTGCTGCCCAATAAAACTGTGGAAGCTAGGCTGGGATTTAGGAACAGTGGAAATAATAGTAGGCCTAGGTCCTAGAACAGAGTTTGACATCAGGGACTTAAGAGCTCAAATTCATACAGACTGACTCAGTTCTGGGTCATTGAGCTATGACCTAAGATTCTGTAGCTGCGTTTTTACCAGTAATTGGAGCAGGCATTTATGAATGATAATTTAGGAGTTAAGTGGGATACATAGAGAGTTGGGTCTTATTTCCCTGTGTGTAAAATTTAGAAATGGTAACATTGCCACTGGACAAGTGTTAGATACTGTTTAGGATTAGGATAAAGGACTAAGACAGTGGTGTGTGTGTGTGTGTGTGTGTGTGTGTGTATGTGTTCAGTTGCTCAGTCCTATCCACCTCTTTGCGACCCTATGGACTGTAGCCCTCTAGGCTCCTCTGTCCATGGAGTTTCCCAGGCAAGAATACTGGAGTCGGTTGCCATTTCCTCCTTCAGGGGATCTTCCTGACCTGTAAGTTGAACCCACATCTCCTGTGGTACTCTTCCTCTAAATATTGTTGCTTTCACTTTTGTTCTCATTGTTGTCTGGGTGATTGTTTGATGTATTGGGAGCGGGGAATAATTAGTCAGAAGAGAACTTAGAGGTCATTGTAATAAAGTATTGTGAATATCAGGTTGAGTCTGGAATAATACTTGACTTCGGAAGTGATGATGATTTATGGCTAATTTGATATCAAGTTTCTATAATCCATGGGTTCTCAACAAATTGTGATTTTGCCCTTTCTTCCCACTACCCAGAACATCTGTCAGAGCCTGGAGACCTTTTGTTTGTCATGACTGAAGGAGGAGAAAAGCGAGATGATGTTATTCCATCTAGTGGATATAGGCCAGGGATGCTGTGAATTCTACAATGCACAGGAGCTCCCCAAATGTCAGTAGTGCTGAGGTTGAGAAACTTTCTGTTTCTCAACCAAATGGACTCTGTTATTATTTTTATTATCCTAGGATTTTTTTTGTCACTGTGTACATGTTTCTTGGGAAGCAGTAATATCCTCAAATTAAAAAAAAATTATTTTGAATGTTACAGAATGTTCAGCGCACAAGTTATCTACTTGTTCTCCACAGATGAACATTCTCAAGCTATGGTCCCTCTGTAATTGTATTTGTGTGTGCTTAATTCATAGTGATGGAACAGTATGAAATTGGAGACCTTTGTAGACAGCCATTCACAAGGAATTAACACATGGCCTTGACTTTTGAGGCTTTCACCATTTGAGCTACTCAATGAAATAGATAACTATACAGAGATTCAAAATGGTTCTTTTTTCTTCTTTGAATTTGAAGCTGCAGTGTGACCTAATATTTGTTTTAATGCCAATGAGTTCTTTCAGTGCAGTCGAAAGCAAAAAAAAACCTGGAGTGAAATCCTTTTTCTTGTAAACTCATGTGGATATTCTCCCCTCATCCAGAAACAATGTATTTTGACCTAATTTTTTTAGTATCTGTACATATCCTGGGCTACCAGTAGAATGTATACTGACTGACGACAGTAGTGGGACCTTTGTTAATCTTTTAATCAGCTGGGTTTACTTTGGTCTACTTAATTTTTATCAGAGGAATTTTTTGGCAATGGGGAATTTCTGTGCTCCTTTAATTCTGGGTCATTGAGAGACTAGATGAGTTCATTCCCCCTTGTGCTGCTCAGGAGCCTTATATGTATCTAACATATAGAATCATCGATTTGAAAGAGACCTGACAGTGGTCAGCAAGCTATTGGACAGAGCTAAATCTGTCCTTCTACATGCTTATTTTTGTAAATAACATTTTATTGGAATACAGAAATGCTTATGCATTTACTTATTACATGTGGCTGCTTTTTTGTTAAAACTGCAGAGTTGATTATTTGCTGTAGAGCCTATATGTCCCTCAAAGTGTAAAATACTTTTTATCTGTCTCTTTATAGAGCAAATTTGTTCACCCCAACCCAATCTAACTTTCTCGTTTTACAGATGAAGAAATTGAATACTAGACATATTGACTAGCCTAAGTTCAGAATTAAGGTTAAAGCATGATTAATAAATTTTGAGGAATGAGGATGAATATCAGACCAGTGACAAACTATGTTCTAACAGCAAAATGAAGGAAAAAATAAATATGCTCTAAGTCGATTACCTGAAGATAAAAAAACCTGGCTTGATTGATTCATTTCCTTCACAGAATTGATCATTCATCTTTATGTCATGCAGATACCACTGAAGTAAGACTTGAGTCAAGTGATATCACAATTTTATGCAGTTAGGTCCCTGTTTCCCAAAGAATAGCAGAATATTTGTTGGTCATCCTCCTGTATCTCAGTATAATATTCCTCAAAGATTGAATTATTGATGGTAAGTCAGGGAAGACATTTTGGTAATTGCTGAAATCCTGAATGTATTAAGACTGACTAACTGTCCCTGTGTTCTGCTGTGGCACCAGCTGACAGTGATGAAATCTATAGAAGTAGGACACATTTCCATAACATGAATATTCAGGGTTGGTGATGCAAGAATTATTATTAAACTACTGGGAAGGAACACGTTCCCCTTATTATTTGATTGAATACTAACTTCTGTCTTTTTAAAATAATTCAGTATGAATACTTCAATAATGAGGAAAGAGAGATACATGGGCAAAAAAACTCATACATTTTTCTCCTGGTACATAAGGAGGAAATTAAGTTTAAAATACATAATATGTCTACAGGGACTATTTTGGAATCATTAGCTATATTTTATCTAAATCTGTCTGACATATATTGAATTGTAATAGAAATTGAGATAGTTTAATTTAAATGATTTATATAAAATAGAATATGTAAAGAAGCATGTTTAACCATAAACAAAGACCCCTAAAATAAGTAAAACACCTACTACAAATAACAAAAATTGTAACCAAAACAGTATATGTTAGATGTTGGACCTCACCACATTTCTGAGAAAAGATATTTACTTTTATGCAAATGGAACAGCTTATACTTTTCAAAAGGTCCTAGCACCTCTAAGAATCCTGAGTTATACAGCTGAAGTGTCACCATATATGAAGTATATCAGATTCTTCATAGTGATGATTTTATGTGTGAGTAATAGAAAAGAAAGGAAATTTATTTCACTCATTTGTCCTTCAGGTGTGAATTGAGTCTCTACAATGTGCCAGGCAGTGCACCAGACTCTGGTTCCATGCAGAGTCCCTGTCTTCTGAAAACCTATGACCCGGAGAAAGGTACAGCAAGTAGTTTCATCAAAGAGCGATATGCGATATATATTCTATAATAGAAATAAGCTCCGGAGTCTGTTGTGCCAATTTATCTTCTCTTTTACTAGTTTCTCATTATTTGTTCTAGTTCTTTCCTCTAAATAGTTTGGGTGGGGTTGTCCTTAAGCCAATATTGGGTTTCAGTCAGTTCAGTCTCTCAGTCATGTCTGACTCTTTGTGACCTCATGGACAACACACCAGGCTTCCCTGTCCATCGCAGCTCCCCAAACTTGCTCAAACTCATGTCCGTTGAGTCGGTGATGCCATCCAACTATCTCATCCTCTATCGTCTCCTCCTCCTGCCTTCAATCTTTCCCAGCATGAGGGTCTTTTCAAATGAGTCAGTTCTTCTCATCAGGTGGAGTTTCAGCTTTAGCATCATTCCTTCCTTCCAATGAATATTCAGGACTGCTTTCCTTTAGAATTGACTGAATAGATCTCCTTGCAGTCCAAGAGACCCTCAAGAGTCTTCTCCGACACTACAGTTCAAAAGCATCAATTCTTCAGCGCTCAGCATTTTTGTGGTCCAACTCTCACATCCATACATGACTATTGGAAAAACCATAGCTTTGACTGTGCAGACCTTTGTTGGTAAAGTAATGTCTCTACTTTTTAATATGCTGTCTAGGTGTGTCATAGCTTTATTTCCAAGGGACAAGCATCTTTTAATTTCATAACTGCAGTCACCATCTGCAGTGATTTTGGAGCCCAAGAAAATAAAGTCTGTCACCATTTCCATTGTTTCCCCATCTATTTGCCACGAAGTGATGGGACCAGATGCCATTTTAGTTTTTTGAATGTTGAGCTTTAAGCCAGCTTTTTCACTCTCCTCTTTGACATTCATCAAGAGGCTCTTTAGGTCCTCTTTGCTTTCACCATAAGGGTGTTGTCATCTGCATATCTGAGTTATTGATATTTCTATTTCTCCTGGCAATCTTGATTCCAGCTTGTGCTTCATCCAGTCTGACATTTCATATGATGTACTCTGTGTATAAGTGAAATAAGCAAGGTGACAATATGATACTTTTCTGTTTTTCTCTCTCTACCGCCTTCTTCTGCCTTGAGGGTTTCAACTCTTCCCTGATTTATTAAATGGCTTCTCTTTCAGCTTGACTGCCCTCCCCAAGCTGATCTTACTTCAGTGCTTTGGACTTTAGGTTTTGCACTTCCTCCATGTTCTCGTCCTCATTTTCCTCACCAAATCTAAGCTATCCAATGCCCTATTACCGAGGTTCAGTCTGTTAGCTATTAAATCAAGTAAATATTCTGTTTATTTGTCTATTAGGTGTTTATACTGGGTATCAGCAAATGTAGTTCAGAATCTACGTAGCATTTTTATTTTTATTTTTTTTATTTTTTAAATTTTTATTTTTACTTTATTTTACTTTACAATACTGTATTGGTTTTGCCATACATTGACATGAATCCACCACGGGTGTACATGAGATCCCAAACATGAACCCCGCTCCCACCTCCAACCCCACAACATCCCTCTGGGTCATCCCCGTGCACCAGCCCCAAGCATGCTGTATCCTGCATTGGACATAGACTGATGATTCGATTCTTACATGATAGTATACATGTTTCAATGCCATTCTCCCAAATCATCCCACCCTCTCCCTCTCCCTCAGAGTCCAAAAGTCCGCTATACACATCTGTGTCTTTTTTGCTGTCTTGCATACAGGGTCATCATTGCCATCTTTCTAAATTCCATATATATGTGTTAGCATACTGTATCGGTGGTTTTCTTTCTGGCTTACTTCACTCTGTATAATAGGCTCCAGTTTCATCCATCTCATCAGAACTGATTCAAATGCATTCTTTTTAATGGCTGAGTAATACTCCATTGTGTATATGTACCACAGCTTTCTTATCCATTCATCTGCTGATGGACATCTAGGTTGTTTCCATGTCCTGGCTATTATAAACAGTGCTGTGATGAACATTGGGGTACATGTGTCTCTTTCAATTCTGGTTTCCTCTATGTGTTTGCCCAGAAGTGGGATTGCTGGGTCATATGGCAGTTCTATTTGCAATTTTTTAAGGAATCTCCACACTGTTCTCCATAGTGGTTGTACTAGTTTGCATTCCCACCAACAGTATAGGAGGGTTCCCTTTTCTCCACACCCTCTCCAGCATTTATTGCTTGCAGATTTTTGGATCGCAGACATTCTGACTGGTGTGAAGTGGTACCTCATTGTGGTTTTGATTTGCATTTCTCTAATAATGAGTGAGGTTGAGCATCTTTTCATGTGTTTGTTAGCCATCC
Source organism: Capra hircus (assembly GCF_001704415.2). Classification (NCBI taxonomy): domain Eukaryota; kingdom Metazoa; phylum Chordata; class Mammalia; order Artiodactyla; family Bovidae; genus Capra; species Capra hircus. The sequence continues at coordinate 64,931,059 of NC_030811.1, forward strand.
GTATGTCTTCTTTGGAGAAATGTCTCTTTAGTTCTTTGGCCCATTTTTTGATTGGGTCGTTTATTTTTCTGGAATTGAGCTGCATAAGTTGCTTGTATATTTTTGAGATTAGTTGTTTGTCAGTTGTTTCATTTGCTATTATTTTCTCCCATTCAGAAGGCTGTCTTTTCACCTTGCTTATATTTTCCTTTGTTGTGCAGAAGCTTTTAATTTTAATTAGATCCCATTTGTTTATTTTTGCTTTTATTTCCAGAATTCTGGGGGGTGGATCATAGAGGATCCTGCTGTGATTTATGTCTGAGAGTGTTTTGCCTATGTTCTCCTCTAGGAGTTTTATAGTTTCTGGTCTTACATTTAGATCTTTAATCCATTTTGAGTTTATTTTCATGTGCAGTGTTAGAAAGTGATCTAGTTTCATTTTTTTACAAGTGGTTGACCAGTTTTCCCAGCACCACTTGTTAAAGAAATTGTCTTTACTCCATTGTATATCCTTGCCTCCTTTGTATATCCTTGCCTCCTTTGTCAAAGATAAGGTGTCCATATGTGTGTGGATTTATCTCTGGGCTTTCTATTTTGTTCCATTGATCTATATGTCTGTCTTTGTGCCAGTACCATACTGTCTTGATGACTGTGGCTTTGTAGTAGAGCCTGAAGTCAGGCAAGTTGATTCCTCCAGTTCCATTCTTCTTTCTCAAGATTGCTTTGGCTATTCAAGGTTTTTGCATTTCCATACAAATCTTGAAATGATTTGTTCTAGTTGTGTGAAAAATATCGCTGGTAGCTTGATAGGGATTGCATTGAATTTGTAAATTGCTTTGGGTAGTATACTCATTTTCACTATATTGATTCTTCCAATCCATGAACATGGTATATTTTTCCATCTATTAGTGTCCTCTTTGATTTCTTTCATCAGTGTTTCATAGTTTTCTATATATAGGTCTTTAGTTTCTTTAGGTAGATATATTCCTAAGTATTTTATTCTTTTCATTGCAATGGTGAATGGAATTGTTTCCTTCATTTCTTTTTCTACTTTCTCATTATTCGTGTATAAGAATGCAAGGGATTTCTGTGTGTTGATTTTATATCCTGCAACTTTACTATATTCATTGATTAGCTCTAGTAATTTTCTGGTGGAATCTTTAGGGTTTTCTATGTAGAGGATCATGCCATCTACAAATTCCTTTTATTTCTTTTTCTGCTCTGATTGCTGTGGCCAAAACTTCCAGAACTATGTTGAATAGTAGCGGTGAAAGTGGGCACCCTTGTCTTGTTCCTGACTTTAGGGGAAATGCTTTCAGTTTTTCACCATTGAGGATAATGTTTGCTGTGGGTTTGTCATATATAGCTTTTATTATGTTGAGGTATGTTCCTTCTATTCCTGCTTTCTGGAGTTTTTATCATAAATGGATGTTAAATTTTGTCAAAGGCCTTCTCTGCATCTATTGAGATAATCATATGGCTTTTATTTTTCAATTTGTTAATGTGGTGAATTACATTGAATGATTTGCGGATATTGAAGAATCCTTGCATCCCTGGGATAAAGCCCACTTGGTCATGGTGTATGATCTTTTTAATATGTTGTTGGATTCTGATTGCTAGAATTTTATTGAGGATTTTTGCATCTATGTTCATCAGTGATATTGGCCTGTAGTTTTCTTTTTTTTGTAGTATCTTTGTCAGGTTTTGGTATTAGGGTGATGGTGGCCTCATAGAATGAGTTTGGAAGTTTACCTTCCTCTGCAATTTTCTGGAAGAATTTGAGTAGGATAGGTGTTAGCTCTTCTCGAAATTTTGGGTAGAATTCAGCTGTGAAGCCCTCTGGACCTGGGCTTTTGTTTGCTGGAAGATTTCCGATTACAGTTTCAATTTCTGTGCTTGTGATGGGTCTGTTAAGATTTTCTATTTCTTCCTGGTTCAGTTTTGGACTATTGTACTTTACTAAGAATTTGTCCATTTCTTCCACGTTGTCCATTTTATTGGCATATAATTGCTGATAGTAGTCTCTTATGATCCTTTGTATTTCTGTGTTGTCTGTTGTGATCTCTCCATTTTCATTTCTAATTTTATTGATTTGATTTTTCTCTCTTTGCTTCTTGATGAGTCTGGCTAATGGTTTGTCAATTTTATTTATCCTTTCAAAGAACCAGCTTTTGGCTTTGTTGATTTTTGCTATGGTCTCTTTTGTTTCTTTTGCATTTATTTCTGCCCTAATTTTTAAGATTTCTTTCCTTCTACTAACTCTGGGGTTCTCCATTTCTTCCTTTTCTAGTTGCTTTAGGTGTAGAGTTAGGTTATTTATTTGACTTTTTTCTTGTTTCTTGAGGTATGCCTGTAGTGCTATGAACCTTCCTCTTAGCACTGCTTTTATAGTGTCCCACAGGTTTTGGGTTGTTGTGTTTTCATTTTCATTCATTTCTATGCACATTTTGATTTCTTCTGTGATTTGTTGGTTATTCAGAAGTGTGTTGTTCAACCTCCATATGTTGGAATTTTTAATAGTTTTTCTTCTGTAATTGAGATCTAATCTTAATGCATTATGGTCAGAAAATATCGTTGGAATGATTTCGATTTTTCATTTTTTATTTTTATTTTTTTTATTTTTTAAATTTTAAAATCTTTAATTCTTACATGCGTTCCCAAACATGAACCCCCCTCCCACCTCCCTCCCCACAACATCTCTCTGGGTCATCCCCATGCACCAGCCCCAAGCATGCTGCACCCTACGTCAGACATGGACTGGCGATTCAATTCTTACATGACAGTATACATGTTAGAATTCCCATTCTCCCAAATCATCCCACCCTCTCCCTCTCCCTCTGAGTCCAAAAGTCCGTTATACACATCTGTGTCTTTTTTCCTGTCTTGCATACAGGGTCGTCATTGCCATCTTCCTAAATTCCATATATATGTGTTAGTATACTGTATTGGTGTTTTTCTTTCTGGCTTACTTCACTCTGTATAATTGGCTCCAGTTTCATCCATCTCATCAAAACTGATTCAAATGAATTCTTTTTAACGGCTGAGTAATACTCCATTGTGTATATGTAAATTTATCATGGTTAGATTTATGGCCCAGGATGTGATCTATCCTGGAGAAGATTCCATGAGCACTTGAGAAAAAGGTGAAATTCATTGTTTTAGGGTGAAATGTCCTAGAGATATCAATTAGGTCTAACTGGTCTAATGTATCATTTAAAGTTTGCGTTTCTTTGTTAATTTTCTGTTTAGTTGATCTGTCCATAGGTGTGAGTGGGGTATTAAAGTCTCCCACTATTATTGTGTTATTGTTAATTTCCCCTTTCATACTTGTTAGCGTTTGCCTTACATATTGCGGTGCTCCTATATTGGGTGCATATATATTTATAATTGTTATATCTTCTTCTTGGATTGATCCTTTGATCATTATGTAGTGGCCTTCTTTATCTCTTTTCACAGCCTTTGTTTTAAAGTCTATTTTATCAGATATGAGTATTGCCACTCCTGCTTTCTTTTGGTCTCTATTTGCATGGAATATCTTTTTCCAGCCCTTCACTTTCAGTCTGTATGCGTCCCTTGTTTTGAGGTGGGTCTCTTGTAAGCAGCATATAGAGGTGTCTTGTTTTTGTATCCATTCGGCCAATCTTTGTCTTTTGGTTGGGGCATTCAACCCATTTACGTTTAAGGTAATTATTGATAAGTATGATCCCATTACCATTTACTTTATTGTTTTGGGTTTGGGTTTATACACACTTTTTGTGTTTCCTGTCTAGAAAATATCCTTTAGAATTTGTTGGAGAGCTGGTTTGGTGGTGCTGAATTCTCTCAGCTTTTGCTTGTCTGTAAAGCTTTTGATTTCTCCTTCGTATTTGAATGAGATCCTTGCTGGGTACAGTAATCTGGGCTGTAGGTTATTGTCTTTCATCACTTTAAGTATGTCTTGCCATTCCCTCCTGGCCTGAAGAGTTTCTATTGAAAGATCAGCTGTTATCCTTATGGGAATCCCCTTGTGTGTTATTTGTTGTTTTTCCCTTGCTGCTTTTAATATTTGTTCTTTGTGTTTGATCTTTGTTAATTTGATTAATATGTGTCTTGGGGTGTTTTGCCTTGGGTTTATCCTATTTGGAACTCTCTGTGTTTCTTGGACTTGGGTGATTATTTCCTTCCCCATTTTAGGGAAGTTTTCAACTATTATCTCCTCAAGGATTTTCTCATGGTCTTTCTTTTTGTCTTCTTCTGGGACTCCTATAATTCGAATGTTGGAGCGTTTGATGTTGTCCTGGAGGTCTCTGAGATTGTCCTCATTTCTTTTAATTTGTTTTTCTTTTTTCCTCTCTGATTCATTTATTTCTACCATTCTATCTTCTATTTCACTAATCCTATCTTCTGCCTCTGTTATTCTACTATTTGTTGCCTCCAGAGTGTTTCTGTTCTCATTTATTGCATTATTCATTATATATTGACTCTATTTTATTTCTTCTAGGTCCTTGTTAAACCTTTCTTGCATCTTCTCAATCCTTGTTTCTAGGCTATCTGTGATTCCATTTTGATTTCAAGATTTTGGATCATTTTCACTATCAATATTCGGAATTCTTTCTCAGGTAGATTCCCTATCTCTTCCTCTTTTGTTTGTTTTGGTGGGCAGTTCTCCTGTTCCTTAACCTGCTGAGTATTCCTCTGTCTCTTCATCTTGGTTATATTGCTGCGTTTGGGGTGGCCTTTTAATATTCTGGTAATTTGTGGAGTTCTCTTTATTATGGAGCTTCCTCACTGTGGGTGGGGTTGTATCAGTGGCTTGTCAAGGTTTCCTGGTTAGGGAGGCTTGTGTTGGAGTTCTGGTGGGTGGAGCTGGGTTTCTTCTCTCTGGAGTACAGTGGAGTGACCAGTAATGGGTTATGAGACGTCAAAGGTTTTGGAGTAGCTTTGAGTTGCCTGTATATTGAAGCTCAGGGGTGTGTTCTTGTGTTGCTGGAAAATTTGTGTGGTATGTCTTACTCTGGAACTTGTTGGCCCTTGGGTGGAGCTTGGTTTCAGTGTAGGTATGGAGGCGTTTGATGAGCTCCTATTGCTTAATGTTCCCTGAATTCAGGAGTTCTCTGATGTTCTCAGGCTTTGGACTTAAGCCTCCTGCTTCTGGTTTTCAGTTTTATTTTTATAGTAGCCTCTAGATTTCTCCATCTATACAGCACCGATGATAAAACATCTAGGTTAAAGATGAAAAGTTTCTCCACATTGAGGAACACCCAGAGAGATTCACTGAGTTACATGGAGAAGAGTGGGGGTGGTTAGTTAGAGGTGACTGGAATGAGATGCAGTGAGATCAAAAGAGGAGAGAGCAAGCTAGCCAGTAGTCACTTCCTTATGTGCGCTCCATAGTCTGGACCGCTCAGAGGTATTTACGGAGTTATATAGGGAAGAGGAGAGGGAGGAAGTAGACAGAGGTGGCCAGGAGGATAAGAAAGAGGAATGAAAAGGAGAGAGACAAATCCTGCCAGTAACCAGTTCCTTAGGTGTTCTCCACCGTCTGGAACACACAGAGATTCACAGAATTGTATAGAGAAGAAATGGGGGAGGAGAGAGACAGAGGCCACCTGGTGGAGAAAAAGGAGAGTCCAAAGGAGGAGAGAGTGGTGAAGCCAGTAATCTCGCTCTCAGGTAAAACTGGGTAGTGAAGTTTGGGTTTTTAAATGTACAGATTTGACAACAAAAACCAAAAAGCAAAGATTAAAAATCTAGGGTAGAGGTTGGATTTTCAAAAATACAATATTAAAGAAAAGAAGCAGAAGGAAAAAAAAAAGAAAAAAAAGCCACAAGAATAATAAAAAACTCCAACAATAACCACATAAGGACTATATATGGTGTTTGCCTTAAAAAAATAGTCTTTTTTTTTTGAAAAGTAATAGTAGGTTATAGAAATAAAAATTAGAGGAGAAATAGAAGACTTAACAATTAAAAAAAAATTTAGGAAAAAAAAAGCAAGAAAAAAAAGAAAAAAAAAGAGGGGAAAAAAAAAAAGGAATGATTGTAAAAATAGTAAAGAGATATCTGGCCCTTCTCTGATGTTGTGGGCAGTGTGGGGTCACTTCCAAGGTGGTTCCCTCTCTTTAACTTCTTCTGTTTGCTGTTTTTTTAGGCTCACTAGTTCAGTCGCACTGTGAGGAGGGGTGGGGGGGATTGCTGCAAACAAACAGCACTGTCGTGTGCACACAGTGTCTCAGCCCCGCTGGACCTGTCCCTTCTCGTGGCGCACAAACCGCTCAGGTTCTATGATGCTCAGCCGGAACCTTCTGAGGCTGGCCCTAGGCTGCGTGCACCTCCCCGGTCTAAGCCGCTCAGGTTCGGTGCTCAGGTAGCCCTCAGAGGCTCAGATTCGGTTGGGACTGCGTTTTGTGCCCTTCCCAGGTCTGAGTAGCTCAGGAGTTTGGCGAGCGCGGTCGCTGCAACTTGTCGCCTTTTCTGTCTCTGCTGCTCAGTTTTCTGGGTGGACCGCTGGCGCCCCTTGTGAGGCAGATGGTGACTCTCCAGCACCCCCAGAAGTCTTAGCAAAGAAGCCTGCTTGCAGTTTGGTAGGTAGAGTCTCTCCAGAGCTGCAATTGCCCCTTTCCAGCCCTTACGGCTCTGGCTGCCTGTCCCCGGCGGGGGATGGTCTGCAGCCGGCTATTTCCGTTCCATCCTTTGTTTTGTGCACGGTCCTGGCAGTGTCTTATGTTCGAGCTTTTCACGTGGTAGCTATCCCACAGTCTGGTTTGCTAGCCCAAGTTAGATCGTTCTGGTTATGTGTGGGGCATTCCTGCCTGATTCTTACAAATCTCTGCAGCCCGTGCTTCCCCCGCTTCCCTGCCCTGCCCCCACTTGCTAGTGGCGGATGCAGGCGTCTGTGCTGCTTTTCCGCTGGGGGAGTTACTGTTGGGCTTGTAATCTGTTGGTTTTAATTATTTATTTATTTTTCCTTCCTGTTATGTTGCCCTCTGTGTTTCCAAGGCTCGCCACAGACTCAGCAGGGAGAGAGTTTCCTGGTGTTTGGAAACCTCTGTTCTTAAAATTCCCTTCCCGGGACAGGCTTCCCTTCCCGGGACGGAGCTCCCTCCACACCTCCTTTGTCTCTCTTTTCGTCTTTTTTTTTTTTTCCTACCTGTTTTTGAAGACAATGGTCTGCTTTTCTGGTTGCCTGATGCCCTCTGCCAGCATTCAGAAGTTGTTTTGTGGAGTTTGCTCAGCATTGAAATGTTCTTTTGAGGAATTTGTGAGGGAGAAAGTGGTCTCCCCATCCTATTCCTCCGCCATCTTAGGACCGCCCCCTATGTAGCATTTTTAAATAGGAGTTCTTGATGATTACACATCCTTTATCCAAAATGAATGGAGAGGAGTGACGCTGAAGTTTCAGGTTTTGTCTTCAAAAGGTGGAAGGACATGTTTTTTTGTTTCTCAGATTATACTGTGTAGGTGAAAGGTAATGAATAAGAGACTTGATGAGTCAAGGTTAATGAGAGACTAGAACAGCCATTGATGTGTTATAAGCAATTCTTTTTAGCACAATGGTCACTTATCCCATACATTCCACCCCTCCTATTTATTAAAAATATACCAGCTCTATATGGGGCATGGCAGTGGGATATAATGTGAAGAAATGTGGATTTGGTGTTCAAATTAGACTCAGTTTCTGCAAAAATTAAAATGCACGTGCAAACATTTAACATACAGGGAGGCTTTTGATGTCAGTATATGTGTTCTGCTCGATGTGTGTTACTTTAAAAAAATTTTTCCCCTTTCCTCCCTTTTACTAAGAGCAATAATGAGCAGTAGTTATTTGCACAAGTCTGAGTAAAGAAGCTTTGTAGAGAGAGAAAAAAGTTTTTCTGAAAGTGACCTCCACTTTCAGGGCAAATTCAGAAACTGGCAGATCTACATTGTTTATCCAAAGAGAAAACTGCATCGTAATCACACTCGTGGATGCATGGGGTGAATGAGTGACAAATGAACACCTCAGTCACTGTGAGATGGCAACCTGAAATGGGTGCCTCTGAGGGAAGGGGCAGGGACCTCCTCCAAGGTTGCATAGAAGTAAGACAGCAGGAAAGGCAGCTGCTAAGAGGAGCTATCATGGATGCCTGTCTCTGAGATAGAATGACACTGTATATATGCTTCAAGATGCCGATCATCCTCAGTTGGCTACTCTGGGAACAATGGTTTTGATTTTTTGTTTTTTAGGCTTTTAAAAAACAACACCCTGAAGGTATTTTGTTTGTTTTGTTTTGCTTTAACTACTTACAACATTACAACCTGGGTTTAAGTGCAAGAGACTTTAGAAAATCTTTAAAGAAATGGAAAATCACACTGATGTAAGCAAAGTTGAAAAAGAAACACGAGAATTATGTTAATGTTTGCAACAGGACTCAGGGCAAAAGTGGCTGAATTTTTGGTAGAAGAAGTGGGGCATTGCTGGAAGGTATTTTGTGATCCTGACTGAGATAGTGAGGGTAAGTTATGAGCCAGGAACTGTTGTCTTGACTGGGAAGTGGGAAAAATGTCTGAAACCACTTCTTTATTGGGCAGAGTGTCAGAATTGGAAACAAAAAGAATCAAACTAAACCCAGTCATAAAGCAACTTCTTTCACTCTGCTGTTCTACAGAAGAGCTGGGATGGGAGTGGTCCAGAGGATGAAAGGCTGTTTCCCAAGGTACTGTGGTGGGCAGGCTATGGGAAGATGGCATCACCAGTGATTTCGGGACTAAGTAGATTGATTGTGAATTGTTGAACACTACCTGGGTCACTTACGAAACCAAGAGAGCACACTGGATAACCTCCCGGAATCAGAAAGTTAAAAAAGGGCTAGGAAGTGGGCTGGAGAGTGGTACAACTGATGATGTAGTCATGAGCCCAAAATGGGCGACAAATAGGAAGCAAAATATGTGGGGAAGGAGCAGGCACTGGGATGAGAGGCAATTCTAGGATAACTTCCAAAGGGTAGAGATATACCAACAATAGCTTGATGATAAATAAAGTATTTTGTCAGGGCAGCTTGGTGCTTCCTCTGGTAACCCACACCCAAAACTGCTGTTCCATCAAAACTATAGTTTCTTTGGTTCAGGAGTTTCCCGAGTCTTTGTTGGGAGCAGTAATACCTTCTGGCTAAAGCGGAAAATTCACCAGAGCCAGATGGGAGCTGACTCTAAAAAGCCTACATGATAACTGCTATTGGTCACATTCCTGAAGTCTGAACTCATGTACATGGAGTTTACATTGAGTCTCTTCTGCTTTTCAAGGAATGGAAAGCTTGATTGCTATTTCACTTTTTGTCACTGCAAATGATAATAAAGTCATTGTTAGCATATCATAGGACTAAGCAAAACGTTGATGTGCATTTAGTGAAGCCCACCTTATTAAGGACAGACTATCATAGTATAGTTCTATTTTGTAGCAAAATTAAAATAATGTTTCTGCCTCATCTAAAAACATACAAAATAAAAAGTTATATTGTTTGGTATAAATGCAGTGATAGAATATATAGAAAATTGTTATAAGTTACTGTTTTTTAGAGGATGGAATTCAGTTTTTTGGTCTGAATTAGAGTTGTGATTTGCTAAGTTTATTATATAAAAAAAAACTTAATCTAGAGTTAGAAGCAATTACTGAGGCAGATAAGGAAATCTCCCGAGTAACACTGCTGGAGTGTGTCTCAGTGTAGAACCTGAGGAATCAGAGAAAGCCCAGCAAGAAGAAGGTTGACCAGGAGAGGGATGGAATAGGCTGCCACCAAGGACCAAACCCTTTTATCATACCTATTAGGGAGGAAATGCAGTATTTCAAAAAACTCTTCTAATGGAGAGAAACAGATGGATCTTTTAGGGCAGCCTTATCTCATAAGATCTGCTTGTGTCCTGCTGCTGGGTCCTGTTTGTCTTCTATTGAATTGCTCTCTGCAGGCATGTTCAATACTATACCCAAGAGAAGACTGGTCATAATGGGAAGAGTGACCTTTGGAGGGACTCAAGAATCTTCTGGAGAGTAAGATCATCTAATATGCCCTTCAGCACATTCTTGACAATTCATAATGGAAGAAAATTTCCCTTCATGTTGGTCTTTGGAACCTCTTAGGAGCAGAGCAGCATCCCAACATGGAAAGGATTTTTGACACTGGTGACTATTTTATTTTACTTATTTTCTAGGACTGCCGTAACAAAATACCATAGATTGGAGGCTTAGACAAGAGAAATTTATTTCCTCACAGTTTTGGAGGGTAGAAGTCCAAGATCAAGGTGACAGCTGGTTTGATTTCTGCTGAGTTCTCTCATGTCAGTTTGTAGCTGGCCTTCTTGCTGTGATTTCACATGTCCTTTCTTTGTGCACATGCATTTCTGGGGTCTCTTCCTCTTCTTATAAGGACAGCTTTCCTACTGAATTAACACCCTTATGACCTCACTTAACATTAATCACTTCTTTAAAGTTATTGTTTCAAATATAGAAAATAGGGCATCAACATATGAATTTTGGGGGACAACATATAATCCAAACAGTACTCATACAACTTCTGTTGGTGGAGAACATTAATGGAGACATAGTGTAAACAAAAATAAGTATGATTTTTTTTTGAGTCCCTGAGATTTTAGAATTGCTTGTGAATTCAGTACAACACAGCCTATTCAGATTAATAACTGTGGCTAATGTTCTCTGAATTGAGCAGCAGATATTTTTCCATTTAATATTAAAAATGAGACAACTTTTGGTCATTCCTACACTGCTTTGCCTCTGCATATAATCAGGTATACTAGACTCCCCAGAAGAGATGTTTGAGTATTTTAACATTTAGGTGGAGGGGTACCAGGTGGCATTGCAACACTGTTTAACAATCATTTATTGAGTACCCACTGTTTTAGGCCTTAGAGATACAGTATAATCACTAAGACACTGTATCCCCCTGATGGCCCAGGGAAAGAGAGATAGCAAACAAACACATAGATTAGTGTTTCATTAAAATGTAGGTAACTGTCAATAAAAGTCTCCATTTCAATTTTTATATTTTCATTTTTGGCTTCAAAGATGATTGGTTTCTTGCAAGTCAAGTCTGGTATCTTGAGGTTAGGACATAGGCAAGTACTGAAAGGGTAGTATGGTAGGCAGGATGACTGTGAAATTGATTTAGTTCTTTGTGGTTAAAGTTGAGATTCATCAGCATAGAGATGATAACTGAAGTTAGGAGATTAGACAAGATTACTCATGTTGGGTGAGACTAATGAGTGAGACTCATTGGAAAAGACTCTGATGCTGGGAGGGATTGGGGGCAGGAGGAGAAGGGGACGACAGAGGATGAGATGGCTGGATGGCATCACGGACTCGGTGGACGTGAGTCTGAGTGAACTCCGGGAGATGGTGATGGACAGGGAGGCCTGGCGTGCTGCGATTCATGGGGTCGCAAAGAGTCGGACACGACTGAGTGACTGAGCTGAACTGAACTGAATGAGTGAGAAGAAAAAAGGGATTAGAACTGGAGGCTGAGAATACCACCATTTAAAGAAGAGAGAGAGAGGAAGAAACTTTCAAAATGACTGAGACAGAACCTCTTGCAGAGGTAGGGGAAAAAGCCAAGAAAGGAGTACTACGAAGTCAAATGCAGAGAGCATTTTCAGGAGCAGGAGGGAGTAGACAGTACTGCTAATAGTGAAGTAACTTGAGAACTTGAATATGTACAGTGGATTTAGCAACAAAGAGGTCACTCACTGGTGACTTTTTAAAAAGTGGTTTTAATTGCATGGTGAACCACAGAACCAGATCCAGTAGCCTGAAGCATGAATGGGAGTTGAGGAAATAACCACAGAGATGTATGCATCTCTTTTTTTAAAAAGTAGCTGTGAGAGGAATGAGGCAGATTGATAGAAAGAAACAGAAATGTGAAAGTTAAGGATGAGTTTCAGTGTTTTAAATTAGGAGAAATAATTATAAATTATGATAAGAAGCAAGAGAATGCAAAGTGTTCAAGATACAGAGAAGAGTGAGTAGTTTATAGAGCTGAGTTCTGAGATGACAGGGACAGAGGAGGAAGGGTAAATCTTAGGCAGAAGGAGGATTCTTGTTATAGAGGGGAAGAATGAGTAGGTGGCTGGAGGAAGGTTTATAGATGTGTTGCAAGAAATTGAAGGAATTTGAGGTCTGGAGGTGTGCTAATCATTAGTGCTAATCATTGCCAGTTATTAATATTTCTGGCTTCTCCTGTGGGCATCTTGGGATTACACTTTCCCGTCTTCTTGGAATGATCATGAGACTTACTTTGGTCCTTAAAATGTAAGCAAAATCTTCTAGGTTGAAACTACTAGAGCCAGGGGGTGATTTGTCACACTGTCCTTTTCCCTTTGCCAATGTGATTCCAAACAATTGCTGGTCAATTAACCAGCATTCTGAGTGACTCAGAGCAGACTCAGGTGATCTGCGGCAGATGGATAGCATAAGTAAAGAATACATCTTGATTTTTTTTTTTTTTGAGCCACTGAAATTTTAGGATTGCTTGTTAAGGCAACATAACCTAGTCTATGAGAATTGTAATTGTAGCTTGTGTTTTCTTTGGGAAAGGAGAAGGGAAATCCTAAGATGAGCCCGGAAGTGAAACTATCTTTTAAAGTCAAATCTAGGTTATCTATCATACTTATCAATTTTACACATTTAGTTGAAAGTAGAAGAAATGATTACTTGTTCACTTGTTTAGGATTTTAATTTTTATTCACAGAGCAGCAGTAATGACTCATCTATAATATTATAGAACCACTTTTAAAAAATATACAGAGTAGATGTCTTGTGTGGTGTGCTGTATGTATTTGTGCTGTGCTTAGTCACTCAGTTGTGGTCAGCTCTTTGTGCCCCTAGACTGTAGCTTGGCAGGCTTCTTTTTCCATGGGGATTCTCCAAGCAAGAATACTGGAATGGGCTGCCATGACTTCCTCCAGGGGATCTTACCAACCCAGAGATCGAACCCAGGTCTCCCACATTACAGGTGGATTCTTTACCTTGTGCAGAGTAATTTTAAAAAAGTAAAGGACAAGTGGGCCATTGATGAAGGGAAGTTTTATTGCTAAAAACCTACTTTAGAATATTCCCTTTCTAAATTGTCATAGACTAAAAAGATGAAAGCATAATATGGAGAGATAAACAAAACTGAGAGACTTATAGGTTCCTAAAGATATAAAGAAGACTTGTTTTTCTACCAAAACATCAAGGCACAGTTAGGAATTTAAGGACAGAAAAAAATGCTAGAAGAGACTAGATCTTGATTCATGATAAAAATTTGTGAAAGCTAGTGGTTTTGTAAAATATTTTCAACAGTATCTTTTTAACTAGTGTCCAGTTAAAAACAATTTCAATACATAAGGAAGAGCAAGAAGAGATAAGAAAGCCTTCCTCAGTGATCAATGCAAAGAAATAGAGGAAAACCATAGAACAGGAAGGACTAGAGATCTCTTCAAGAAAATTAGAGATACCAAGGGAACATTTCATGCAAACATGGGCTCAATAAAGGACAGAAATGATATGGACCTAACAGAAGCAGAAGATATTAAGAAGAGGGGGCAAGAATACACAGAAGAACTATACAAAGAAGATCTTCATGACCAAGATAATCACGATGGTGTAATCACTCACCTAGAGCCAGACATCTGGGAATGTGAAGTCAAGTGGGCCTTAGAAAGCATCACTATGAACAAAGCTAGTGGACGTGACGGAATTCCAGTGGAGCTATTTCAAATCCTGAAAGTTGATGCTGTGAAAGTGCTGCACCCAATATGCCAGCAAATTTGGAAAACTCAGCAGTGGTCACAGAACTGGAAAAGGTCAGTTTTCATTCCAATCCCAAAGAAAGGCAATGCCAAAGAATGCTCAAACTACTGCACAATTGCACTCATCTCACACACTAGTAAAGTAATGCTCAAAATTCTCCAAGCCAGTCTTCAGCAATACGTGAACCTTGAACTTCCAGATGTTCAAGCTGGTTTTAGAAAAGGCAGAGGAACCAGAGATCAATTAGCTGGATCATCAAAAAGCAAGAGAGTTCCAGAAAAAAAAAACATTTATTTCTGCTTCATTAGCTATGCCAAAGCCTTTGACTGTGTGGACCACAAAAAACTGGAAAATTCTGAAAGAGATGGGAATACCAGACCACTTGACCTGCCTCTTGAGAAACCTATATGCAGGTCAGGAAGCAACAGTTAGAACTGGACATAGAACAACAGACTGGTTCCAAATAGGAAAAGGAGTACGTCAAGGCTGCATATTGTCACCCTGCTTATTTAACTTATATGCAGAGTCCATCATGAGAAACACTGGGCTGGAAGAAGCACAAGCTGGAATCAAGATTGTCAGGAGAAATATGAATAACCTCAGATATGCAGATGACACCACCCTTATGGCAGAAAGTGAAGAAGAACTAAAGAGCCTCTTGATGAAAGCAAAAGAGGAGAGTGGAAAAGCTCAACATTCAGAAAACAAAGATCATGTCATCTGGTCCCATCACTTCATGGGACATAGATGGGGAAACAGTGGAAATAGTGGCTGACTTTATTTTTTGGGGCTCCAAAATCACTGCATATGGTGATTGCAGCCGTGAAATTAAAAGATGCTTACTCCTTGGAAGGAAAGTTATGACTAACCTAGACAGCATATTTAAAAGCAGAGACATTGCTTTGCCAACAAAGGTCCGTCTAGTCAAGGCTATGTTTTTTCCGGTGGTCAGGTATGGATGTGAGAGTTGGACTGTGAAGAAAGCTGAGTGCAGAAGAATTGATGCTTTTGAACTGTGGTGTTGGAGAAGATTCTTGAGAGTCCCTTGGACTGCAAGGAGATCCAACCAGTCCATCCTAAAAGAGATCAGTCTTGAGTGTTCATTGGAGGGACTGATGTTGAAGCTGAAACTCCAATACTTTGGCCACCTCATGCGAAGAAAGAACTCATTTGAAAAGACCCTGATGCTGGGGAAGATTGAAGGCAGGAGGAGAAGGGGACGACAGAGGATGAGATGGTTAGATGGCATCACCGACTCAATGGACATGGGTTTGGGTGGACTCCAGGAGTTGGTGTTGGACAGGGAGGGCTGGCATGCTGTATTTCATGGGGTTGCAAAGAGTTGGACACTACTGAGTGACTGAACTGAACTGAATGTGAATATGGCTTCATATACAAATAGAAATACACATTTATACAAAAAGAAGGTAGATAGTTCTGAATGCAAACTTTGTAACAACAATTTGATAAGGGGTTTTATTTTCTTTGTTCCACTTTAATTAACAGCATTCCTAAGTGAATAGTTTTGTAAGAGGAAGAAGGGCAAAAAGTTCTCTTTTACTTTAAACTCAGTCATCACTCAGAATCATGCTTGTATATACTGAATTGCTGCTGCTGCTGCTGCTAAGTCACTTCAGTCGTTTCCGACTCTGTGCGACCCCATAGACGGCAGCCCACCAAGCTCCCCTGTCCCTGGGATTCTCCAGGCAAGAACACTGGAGTGGGTTGCCATTTCCTTCTCCAATGCATGAAAGTGAAAAGTGAAAGTGAAGTCGCTCAGTCGTGTCCGACTCTTGGCGACCCCATGGACTGCAGACTACCAGGCTCCTCTGTCCATGGGATTTTCCAGGCGAGAGGACTGGAGTGGGGTGCCAGTGCCTTCTCCTACTTAATTGCTAGATTATTTAAAAACAAATGAAAAATAAGAATAATGCATCATCTTTTAGTCTTCTAGTTTCTTACCTCAGATGATGTTCCAGGCCAAAATACTGATATAGCTTATATCCTCAGAGATGTTCAGAGATGAATTTGGGTAGGTTCAGATGTTCAGTGAAGCTAGACTACATAACAATATTCTAAAAATATAGGAACAGATAAACAAGTCAATTTATCTGAAAATAATGTATATTTTATTCCAGATATCTTGGGAATATCCCATATAGCTACAAAAATGGAAAATTATGGTGAACCTCAGTAGAAAATGGAAATGCCAGGGTTTCCTGCTTGTGTTTCAGTGGGGCAGTTGGTATTTGGCTTGCTGCTGCTGCTGCTAAGTCACTTCAGTTGTGTCTGATACGGTGCAACCCCATAGACGGCAGCCCACCAGGCTCCGCCGTCCCTGGGATTCTCCAGGCAAGAACACAGGAGTGGGTTGTCATTTCCTTCTCCAGTGCATGAAAGTGAAAAGCGAAAGTGAAGTCGCTCAGTTGTGTCCGACTCTTTGCGACCCCATGGACTGCAGCCCACCAGGCTCCTCTGTCCCTGAGATTTTACAGGCAAGAGTATGGAGTGGGTTGCCATTGCCTTCTCTGACTTTTACTTGGTGAAGGTTCAAAGTTATGAAAAATAGAGACACAACAGATAAAAATTACTGAAACAGCAGCATCAGAAAATCCATCTCAAATTTTCTTAAACAATATAGAAAGTATTGGTCCCATATTTATAAGTCAAAAGACGTTGTGAGCTTGAGTTGCCTCAAGCAGTTTTTTCTTCATCTACTTTCGTCCATGTGTATGGTTATTTCTTAGGCTGTAAATAAGATGGCAGCTACAGTTCCTGGCTTTATAAATCACCCAGGGGAGAATTCCAAGGAAAAAGAGGAAATGCTTGTGTGCTATGGTCATATGACACTGAATCAGTAATAAAGACTGGGAAGAAGCAATGTTCTGTTTGGTTTAAGCCATATATAGTCATACTGGGACTGAGTCATTTCTGCTATTTGTGGAAGGGCTACCTGACAGAAAGGAGGAAGGAGAGAGTGGAGGATGGTTCTAGTCAGGGAGTGATAGTATATGTAATATTGCTTTTATGATGGATACAAGCTCTGTTACTTTCTCTTCCTGTGGTAAGATTTGGTAGAGCAAATTTAAGGTGTTATGCTAGCAACTGAATCCTTCTAGAGAGTCAGGTCAGTGACATAACTGGAGTCCATTAGAGAGACTAGTTTATATAAGTGTACTTAATTTTATTGCTAAAGAAGGCATTTCTCAGACCTTCCCTTCTCTAAAGAAGGTTCCAAGATGCTCAGAGTTACTTGCCTCAAAGGGAACTTTCATAAGTTGTTTATGCGTTTCAGTGCTTTCACTGCAGGGTATTTGATTACTGGAAAATCTTCAATTTAACCCCTAATTGTCTCTCAGCTATCATTAAAGACATGTTCTCATTGGTCAGGTTATCCCCACTAATACTGATCTTGTTCCGATCTACCATGTCTCGCAATGAAAACAGGAAACTGGAGAATGCGGTACAACCCCTTCCATTCTTCTACCTTCCACACACACATAATGCTTTTTTTATGGAGATCAATGAGTTTAGAACATCATAGGACCAAGTAGGATATATATTATTTGGAGCATAACTTAATTGTGTTGTCATTTTTTTCACTGTTTTTGCTAAGGTCACCCTTCATTAAGGGTGTACCCATATTGTCAGTTAGTCAGTCAGTTCAGTCGGCCACTCGTGTCTGACTCTATGTGACCCCATGAATTGCAGCATGCCAGGCCTCCCTGTCCATCACCAACTCCCGGAATTCACTCAGACTCACGTCCATCGAGTTAGTGATGCCATCCAGCCATCTCATCCTCTGTCATCCCCTTCTCCTCCTGTCCCCAATCCTTCCCAGCATCAGAGTCTTTTCCAATGAGTCGACTCTTTGCATGAGGTGGCCAAAGTACTGAAGTTTCAGCTTCAGCATCATTCCTTCCAAAGAAATCCCAGGGCTGATCTCTAGAATGGACTGGTTGGATCTCCTTGTAGTCCAAGGGACTCTCAAGAGTCTTCTCCAACACCACAGTTCAAACGCATCAATTCTTTGGCACTCAGCCTTCTTCACAGTCCAACTCTCACATCCATACATGACTACTGGAAAAACCATAGCCTTGACTAGATGGACCTTTGTTGGCAAAGTAATGTCTCTGGTTTTCAATATGCTATCTAGTTTGGTCATAACTTTTCTTCCAAGGAGTAAGCGTCTTATAATTTCATGACTGCAGTCACCATCTGCAGTGATTTTTGAGCCCCCCCAAAATAAAGTCTGACACTGTTTCCACTGTTTCCCCATCTATTTCCCATGAAGTGATGTTAGGGGGCCTAATTTCAATATTGTAGTGTCTCAGGGAACAGGGAGGCCTGAGGGGAAGCAAAGAGATGAGATCAGTCTGTCAATGGCAGGCAGAACACACAGAACATTTTGTTTCCCCGTCTATTTCCCATGAAGTGATGGGACCAGATGCCATGATCTTCGTTTTCTGAATGTTGACCTTTAAGCCAACTTTTCCACTCTCCACTTTTACTTTCATCAAGAGGCTTTTTAGTTCCTCTTCACTTTCTGCCATAAGGGTGGTGTCATCTGCATATCTGTGGTTATTGATATTTCTCCTGACAGTCTTGATTCTAGCTTGTGCTTCTTTCAGCCCAGGGTTTCTCATGATGTACTCTACATATAAGTTAAATAAGCAAGGTGACAATACACAGCCTTGACGTATACCTTTTCCTATTTGGAACCAGTCTGTTGTTCCATGTCCATTTCTAACTGTTGCTTCCTGACCTGCATATAGGTTTCTCAAGAGGCAGGTCAAGTGGTCTGGTATTCCCATCTGTCTCAGAAATTTTCCACAGTTTATTGTGATTCACACAGTCAAAGGCTTTGGCATAGTCAATAAAGCAGAAATAGATGTTTTTTCTGGAACTCTCCTGCTTTTTCCATGATCCAGTGGATGTTGGCAATTTGATCTCTGGTTCCTCTGCCTTTTCTAAAACCAGCTTGAACATCTGGGAGTTCACGGTTCACGTATTGCTGAAGCCTGACTTGCAGAATTTTGAGCATTACTTTACTAGCGTTCGAGATGAGTGCAATTGTGTGGTAGTTTGAGCATTCTTTGGCATTGCCTTTCTTTGGGATTGGAATGAAAACTGACCTTTTCTAGTCCTGTGGCCACTGCTGAGTTTTCCAAATTTGCTGGCATATTGGGTGCAGCACTTTCACAGCATCATCTTTCAGGATTTGAAATAGCTCCACTGGAATTCCATCACGTCCACTAGCTTTGTTCATAGTGATGCTTTTTAAAGCCCACTTAACTTCACATTCCAGGATGTCTGGCTCTAGGTGAGTGATCACACCTTCGTGATTATCTTGGTCATGAAGATCTTCTTTGTATAGTTCTTCTGTGTATTCTTGCCCCCTCTTCTTAATATCTTCTGCTTCTGTTAGGTCCCTACCATTTCTGTCCTTTATCGAGCCCATCTTTGCATGAAATGTTCCCTTGGTGTCTGTAATTTTCTGGAAGAGATCTCTAGTCTTTCCCATTCTGTTGTTTTCCTCTATTTCTTTTCATTGATCGCTGAGGAAGCCTTTCTTATATCTTCTTGCTATTCTTTGGAACTTTGCATTCAGATGCTTATCCATATTGTACCCTTCCACAAAGAAGATAAAGTGTGTTAGTCACTCAGTTGTGTCCAACTGTTTGTGACCCCATGGACTACAGCTCACAAGGCTTTGCTGTCCGTGGAATTTTCCAGGCAAGAAAAATGGAGTTTAAGATAGTCTGCAATAACACCTCGAAGATCCTCGCAGAATTAAACATTTATTGCCTATAGAGTTGGTCAACTGAATAAAGTTTTTTTAAAGATTTTAAAAAACTTAAGCAAAATTTATATGAAACTCCACCAATCTTATATGTATAGCTTTATGGATTTTTACATATGTGTACATGCATGTAGCTACCACAAATTTCAATATGAAGAATATTTAGAGTATCTTGGAATACTAGCTTGTGCCCCCTCTGTTTTAAAATTTTATATAAATAGATTCATACTTTATATCCTATTTTGGGTCTCACTTCTTACACTCAGCATTATGCTGGTGGGGTTCACCTATGTTATTGTAGGTGTTAGTGGCTGGTTCTTTTTTACTGCTGTGTAGTATCCTATATCAAACAATTCACTAAGCATTGTTGTATTGGCTTTCTTCCCTTCCTGTTTTATTCTCCATGGTTCTTCAGTTATGTTCCCTGAGATCACATCTCATACTACCTGTACCCATTTTTCATTCTTTCCCTACACGCCTTTTATAGGCTCCCAGTGCTATTCCTATGAGTTAGGAGATAAGGATTTTATTTAGCTCTGTTCTTTACTTGATATTATTCCAGGGAAGCCACTTCATCACTTAGGGGCTCAATTTTCCTCATCTCTTATGGTGGTTTATTCACAAAGTCATGTCTGACTCCTGCAACCCCATGGGCTGTAACCCGCCAGGCTCCTCTGTCTGTGGGATTTTACAGGTAAGACTACTGGAGTGGGTTGCCATTTCCTTCTCCAGGGGAATCTTCCTGACCCAGGGATTGAACTCACGTCTCCTGCACCGCAGGCTGATTCATCTCTTATAGATGGATCCTTATGAGGATCTTTGAGCTATGTTCTTGTCTCAAATTTCTGCAGTTTAAAAGATGTCTTCTAGAGAAGACAATACTCAAAAACTGGAAATAAATGGTGGGAATTTCAAGTACAAGAGGCGATGGGGTAAGGGGTCATGTTTATATAGAGATTTTCCTCTTGCCCTAAAATATCACCACCTGATTGTTTGCTTACCTTGTGGCTTTTCTTGAGCTGAGTCAGTCATCTATAAAGAAATCACTGATAGAGAAATCAGTACTTTAGTGTAAGGCACAGCCAGAGGAGGCAAAGATCCTTTGGAAGGGCAGTGCATAGGCTGTGAATTGCCTTATTTCATTTCCCATCTTTTCTGAGGATGACTAAAATCTGTGGACCATTTCTGAGATGTTTTATTTGGCAAAGTTTTCCAAAAGAAGCATACATTTTAAGAGGGTGGCTGATAATGAACTCACCAGAGATTGTACAAGTGAAAAACTCTGATGGCGACTACATGCCCTCCCCCCAACTTCTATGATGTTTATTTTACACTAGAGCAGCTAACCCTTTCTAAGTAACTGTTATAAACTGCACAGCCATCATATTAATTGATTTCATATTTCATCGATTGTGGATGTCACTGAGGTTTGCCCTTAGTTGATGACATTGTTTCCATGGTAACTAACATATTTTAAATGATTAGGAGTATGATGAGTAGAAAAGATCATTATAAATACATAACCTCAATTAATATATAAATGTTTGAGATTAAAGATGCATAATGCAATTTCTCAAAAGTGACTGAAACAGTTCGACTGTAGTTGGACACTGGTGGATGGTGCCTACATTGGTGATAAAAAAATCTGTATGCTGTTGCACAAATTGTTTGACCATACCACTTTTTTAGGCTTTTGTGTAAATGAGCAATTGTGAAATAAATAATTATATAATCAGTCATTAATTTGTTGTGTACAATTTTGATGTCTCCTGCTTCTCTCCTCTTATTTTTCTGTCATTTCATTCTTTATTCACATTTCTACCATAAAAGAAGGAAGAGAAGGTAAATTTTTTGCGATTTTCATTTTACTTCTTGATAGCTCTGTGAGGGCACATTAATTAATTAACTTAATTAATTTATCAAAGTTTTATTGAGACTTTACTAGAACTAGTCCATGCTTAGATATCACAAATACAAAGACACGTGGTTCCTAACTGTAAGCAGCTCATTGTCTGTTGTAAATATAGACAAATTAGCAAATAATTGCCGTTGGGTAAAATAAGCCATTTCAAGTTGTCTTTATCTGTATTTTTGCCTCTTTTGCTATAATTGCATAACCAAGGAAGTGCTAGAACTTCCCCAAAATGTAGGGAAGTACTTATAGTTACTAATTTAGATAAAAACATATAACTTACTGGAATTAAAGTGCCACTTAAAAATAATACAATTCAAAAGAGGAAGAAAGTTGAATTGGATTATGGCGTTTCATTTAAGGTCTTCATCTGAAGGTTCCCTCAGTGTTACTAACTATTGTACTACTTAACTCAAAATTGCCAGAATAGGCCTCCATGTAGAAAATATTATTTTCCTATGTAGGCTCATCAGGGAAAAGCTTGCTTTTGACCAAGATGGTCTGTACTGCTGGGGTTGACCATAAAATAGCTGACAACTGGACTGTCTGATCCCCATACTTCCTTAAACTGGGAAGCAAGTCCTTTCTTGAAGGAGGAATTTGAGTGGTGCATCTCCATGGTACTATTCTCATTATGACCCTGTTTCATCTGCTCATTTCTCTTCATCTCCCAGATATCTAAACCTTGGCAAGCTCTGAGTCTCTGGACCTCTTTTCCTTCTACGATAATGTCCTTGGTAATTTCATCCTATCTGTCTTTCTAAATATTACCTATGCCCTGGACAATCCTAAGTTTATGTCTTCAGTCTGCATGTCTTCCCTAAAGTTCAGTCTTAAGTATCCAGTTGTTTTTGTGACATTCCCACTTGGATGTCTAGTAGGCATCACAGGTATTGTCTAGCACCGAACTCCTGCTTCTTCTCTTTCCCTCACCCCAGACCAATTTCTCCCATAGTCTTTTCCATCTTAGTAAATGCATAACTTCTTCTGTTTAGTACTTAAGGCCAAAATTTTGACTCCTCTCTTTTTCTCATACCCTACATCCAATCTATCAGTAAGTCTTGTTAGCTCCACCTTCAAAATATATACAGAATCCGATAGCCTTTTACCATCCTATCTGCTACCAGATAGGTATTGCACCATCATCTATTGCATTTCATTATGGAAGTTCCCTCCTAACTGGTCACCTTTGTCAGCCTTTACTCTCCTTCCATCTATTCTTAACTTTGTAGCCACAGTACTATTATTAAAACATAAGCCAGATCATATTCCTCCTTCAGTGGCTTCCCATCTAATTCAGAGTAGAAGCCAAAGTCATCACGACAGTCTGCCAGACCCTGCATGAATAGTACCCTCTTCTCTTACTTTCTGCACAATATCCTATCCCTGCCCTTGCTTCCTCCCCTTCAGCCACACTGGGTTCTTTGCTGTTCTTCACTCAGGCAAAGCACTGCCTAATCAAAGACATAGGTGCTTAATGTTCCTTTTGACATTAAGCACATGACAAAAGGGAAGCTCTTCCTTGGGTATCTATGTGGATCACTCTCCATTTCTTTTATGTTTTCACTCAAATGTCACCTTCTTGGAGAGATTTCTGTTATCATTTATAAAATATCAACCCTCACTCCCACCCCACAACCCTCTGTCCTAAAGGAATACTTTATATTCCTTATTTATTGCCATGTAACATAGTCTAATTTTTCTTATTTACTCATTTATTTTGTATTTCCTCATAAGATCAAAAAGGCATGAGTACAGAGAATTCACTTGTTTTGTTCGCTGTTATATACACCAGTTTATAGAATATTTAGTAGGAGCTCAAAAATATTTTTTTGATTGACGATTAAGGGTGAAAGAGCTAGACTCTGTCCTTTTAGGGAACTTGTACTGGGAGACTGAGACCTAATAAACAAGTGATAATTACAAAGAGTATGTCATAACCTATGTGCTGGCCAGGTTGGTCAGCTCAAGAAACATATTATTGAGCTATTCCATTTAGAGCATAATGTATTATTAGCCATATTTTATGTACTTGACACAGTATTTTAAAGTTGAATTTGAGTGTTTTTATATAGGCTGTGCCTTCTCTAGTTAACTCTGGGTTCCCCTCCTGCAGATTATATTGTATTCCATAGGATTCATGTATTAAAGTTAGCTGCCTGGGCAACCTCTGTTTCAGAGATTTCCAAGGATTTGGAGGTTCCCTGGCATGTTGAGAAGGATGTATTCTGAGCCTGAGGTCTTGTTAAAGCCTTAGTGTGAGTCAGAATAATTGATCTTACACACTAATGCTATTGTATGGTTTCAAAATACACTGGATAAAGTGCCATATCCTGAACTTTTATAAAATTCAGAGTAAATTTTTAAAATGAATGCATGTCTGACTTATATTTTTAGAAGGTGGAAATATGAATCAAAATGGCCAAGCCATATACTATTCAGAAAAATGTAAGATTTTTTAAAATATGCATATTTGAAATGGATTTTTATTTCCTTCACTGTACTTTTGGGGGATTAGGCTTCTCGGGGGTAGCAGATAGCATAGCTTGTGATATAACAAAAGCCAGCACTGTAGTGCTCACCTTTTCAGACCCTAGTCTGATCACAAGTGCATCTTGTCTGTGAACAGCTGGGCAGCATAGCCTAGAATTTCAGCAGACTCTGGAGCAAGACTCCTTGGGTTTGAATTCAGGTTTTCCCAGCTACCAGCTGTGTAACTTGAGAAATTACTAAACCTCTTTGTGCCTTTATTCCTTCCTCTGTAAAATGGGAATAATAATAGTGCCTACTTGGTAGGGTTGTTATGAATATTGTATAAATTTATTTATATAAAGCAGTTTGATGGAGTTTGAAATTCAATAATCTCATGATAAATGTTAGCCACTGTTAAAACTATTATAATAATTTTTATAGAATATCCAAAAAAATTCTGAAAGCTGCTAAACTTTTCTGGAAAGAAGATATTTTTTTATTGATCTTTCATGTTGCTCTCAAGAAGAAAGTAAAATGTAGAACAATAATCTTATGACTGATGAATATGAACATTATTAAGGCTGATGTCATTTAATTTAACAATATGGCTCAATTTATGGAATTTGAAAAAAGAGACGTGGTGTTTTTTAAGATGCTAGAAAGAAAGAACTTTCGCAGAATTTGCCTATCTTAAGATCTTATAAGTAGCTATTTTAGGAAAAAATATCTAGCTGTCTAAAAAATACTTCACAAAAGCAATCTTTCTTATAATCTTACAAAGGGTAAGATTACAAATTCAGTCATGCTTTTGTGTACAAATACTTCAAGTATGCCTCATAAAGATAAAGTTGGGAGGGTCTTTTGTGTCCCACTTTTTTAGTCTTCAGTAACGTAGAATTGGGTGATGCAACTTTTGGCCGTGGCCCCCCTTCTTAGATTGTGTAACATTTCACCCCATACCTCAAGAAGGATGATACAGCAGTTCTTGGGGAGTGCATCTGGGCCAACTGCTGGAAGAAAACACCAATTTCTTTTCCATTCTTGAGCACAAAATTGCCCATGGAGGAGAATGTGAAAAAGGCAGTGGACTATTTCCAGGCTTGGGAAATAGAAGTTAACCCTGTCATTTAATTGTGTTTACATTTGCCTGTCTTATTTGTTCTCTCTAATCAAGATCCACTGAGAACATGGGTAGGGGCCTGCTGGGGAGGACTGGTGATATCAGAAACTTGACTCATAGTAAATCAGTTGGAATGGAGAGGGATGTACTACGGCTTCTTCAGAGACTGCCATTTATCTGTGTAACTCCTGCCAACATTTAAAATTTTAGAAGAAATTATTTCCAGACATTTTTAAGGTATTTTAAAGAATTCAGGCAATTAGATTGCTTTTATTTTAAAAAAAGCTCTCACTTGGTATAATATGTTTTATATTTTTTAAGATAAAACTAACCATTATGATATACTATGTGAGTTAATGCACAATTATATTATCTAGTCGAAGGGAGTGGTTATAATAATACTTTAGTAGACATTTACTGTGTGAGATGTCTTTTGCCTGCATTTTTTAAGGGAATTTACATGACAACTATAAAGTTGTTTTGTTGTTGTTTTAGTCGCTAGGTCCTGTCTGACTCTTTTGTGACACTGGGGACTCTAGCCTGCCAGGCTACAAACTCCGGAAGATAGTGGAGGACAGAGGAGCCAGGCATGTTGCAGTCCATGGGGTCCCAAGGAGTCAGACAAAACTTAGCAACTGAACAACAACAGTTCCCCTATGAGGGATTGACCAGTACCCTCATCAGTGAAAGCACAGAGTCCTAACCATTGGACAACCAGGGAATTCCTCAACTCGTGAACTTAAAATTGCATGAGTAGAACCCATTTCCATATAGGAACAAATACAATTTGTCCACTACATACAAACTGTGAAGTTGTAAACTTTCAAAGATATGAGTGTGCATTCACATGTCCAATCGCATAAGTTAGTGCACTACTATATAGGTGATTGTGTTAGTTGGGCTAACATTGTTGGACTTCTGAACAAATTGGACTTATGAATGTGCTCTTGTAATGAAACTAATTCATATGTAGGGGACTTACTGTATGCACAAATAATAGTAAAATTGGCTTTAAATCCAAGTTTTTTTTTTCCTTTATTATTTTAAGCTTTCCTATAAAATTGAGGTATATACTTTCACTCCAAACAAATCTCTGTTGTACAGATCTAATAAGATATGTAGCTGTCTTGAACCTTAAAAAATTTTGCCTTAACCTAATTAAAAATTCTTTTTCTTTATTTTATTGTATATATCTTTTTTTAGTCTTAACCAAGTTGTGATTGGTGTCCATTTCTTGACCTACATTTCTCTCAATGTTTTTAATGAGAAACAATATTAAAGAAGAAAACTCTAGGAATCAAAAAGATTGGATTCAAATCCTGACTCAGTAAGTTCTAGTTGTGTGTTTTGGACAAGGTACTAAAGAATCAATTTTCTCATCTGTTATATATTTAATAATG
Organism: Capra hircus; assembly: GCF_001704415.2. Taxonomy (NCBI): domain Eukaryota; kingdom Metazoa; phylum Chordata; class Mammalia; order Artiodactyla; family Bovidae; genus Capra; species Capra hircus. The sequence continues at coordinate 64,957,501 of NC_030811.1, forward strand.
GTGCTTACTTTATAGTTGGATTTCCCAGGTAACTTAGTGCTAAAGAATCCGCCAATGCAGGAGACAGAGGTTTTGATTGCGGGGTCAGGAACATCCCCTGGAGAACGAAATGACAACCATTCCAGTATTCTTGCCTGGGAAATCGCATGGACAGAAGAGCCTGGCGGGCTACAGTGCATGGGGTTTCAAAAGGGTTGGACACAACTTAGTGACCAAACAACAAGACTTATTCTAAATAAAAGCAAGCTCATGCATACATAGACTTGTTTCTTTTCTTTTTTAAATGAAAACATACAGAACATCATTTGCAAATTGTTTTCCATTTATTTAAAGTTATATAAGGAATATCATTCTGTGTCAACACACAGGCTTAACCTCATTCCTTTAAATCACTATATAGTATTATATGGTATGTGAAATGTTTTATTTAGCCATTCCCATTTAAAAATATCACAATTTAGATCATTTTCATTTTTGCTGTTAGAAACAAAGCCTAAATGAACAGCCTCTTGTTCTGAAAGCTGGTGTAAGTAGGATGGATTTCTAAAAGTACAATTACTTAGTGAAAGATATATGCATTTAAACTTTTGTTAAATATTGCCCAATTCTCTTCCTAAAACATTATCTAAATTGTTTGTTCCTACAGTAATATATAAGCATGCATTGTGAAAGTCACTCAGTTGTGTCTGACTCTTTGAGACCTCATGGACTCTAGCCTGTTAGGCTCCTCTGTCCATGAAATTCTCCAGGCCAGAATACTGGAGTGGATAACCGTTCCCTTCTCCAGGGGATATTTGCAACCCAGGGATGGAACCCAGGTTTCCTGCATTGCAGGTAGATTCTTTACTGTCTGAGCCACCAGGGAAGCCCAGAAGTAGAATTACAGTAATATACAAAAGGCTTTGTTTTTGCTGTATTTTTACCACCTAGACATCAATCTTTTTTTTTTTTTTTCAGATTTAAAGTAAAAAGTTTCTTTTTGGTTTATTTTAGGAAATCCTCAGTTTTTCAAGCCCTTCCCCCACCTCCCCTCATAAAGGCATCCCATTTTAAGAGAGAGCTTGGATGTCCTCCTGGTGGTGGAGGAGAGCAACCAGACCTTGCGTTGTTCTCTGGGTTCTTGATAGCCTCTTCAACTAGACATTATCAATCTTGAATATTGTTATCAGTGTAACAGGTGAAACATGGCATCCTACTGTTTAAAGTTACATTTCTTTACTATAATAAGGCTAAATATCTTTTCTTCTGTGAATTATTGTTTATCTCTTATTTAAATTTCTTTTGAGCTATTTTTAGTCTTATGGATATTCAAAAATATTTTACACATATATATTTATTAAACATGAAAATATTTCTTCATAATCTATCAGATGAATGATTTAGTTAACCTCTTTAATTTTGTCAACATATTTGCTCATGAACATGTTATTGAGTAGCAAAAAATGAAATATTAAGCAGCAGGACTAAAAAGGAGGAGAAATAACATATAAAGATAATCCATGTATTGTACCACAAATTCTTGAATAAGCAAGTGATTGGGTCCCTGTCTCCAAAATAGCTGATTGTTTTTGTTAATTTAATAAAATATGAGATAATAATTAGAGTATCACATAATTTCTTTTACTTAACTGGAATGAGAATTGTTGAGGTGCTCACCAGAGTGCCTGTTACATAGCTGGTTCTTAGTAGTGATTTGATGAATGAGTGGAGTAAAAAGGAAACAAGGCAAAACTGAGGTCTTTTGTTAAAAAACATAGTAATTCATTTTAAAATGACATTTAAACATTAGTAGCTGATTTCATAATCATATGCTTCCCTGATGACTCAGCAGTTAAGAACCTGCCTGCAATGTAGGAGCCTCAGGAGATGGGGGTTTCATCCTGGGTTGGGAAGATACCCTGGAGGAGGGCATGGCAACCCACTCTAGTATTCTTGTCTGGAGAATCTCATGGACAGAGGAGCCTGGCAGGCTACAGTCCATAGGGTCACAAAGAGTCAGACAGGAATGAAGTGACTTAGCATGCATGCACATCATAATCATACAGCCAATATGATGCTTTAAGCTTGTAATAGTTCCTAGGAACATTCATTTTTGCCATATTTTTGCCAGTTACAAGTAAAATTATTTTTCCCCCATGACTTGTGATATAAATTTATAAATTATTTAAACGAATCTGACTACCTTTCTGCCTGCTAGGAACTCATATCAATCCTTATAATTGCCATTTAAACCACTACCTTTTTAAATGCAACTGTCCATATGGAATGCAAGGCAATTTATTGTCAAGTGAATGGACGCTTTTATTGACCATTGTTTCCCCTCTTGAGGAAATCTTTGGCAAGAGAAATGATCATTCAAGTGCTTGGAAAATGTCACAAAGGCATTACCACACTTGAAAAAACCTCAGTTTTCCTTAGAAAGAAGGTAATTTTGTTATCTCATGGTCCACTTTTAGTTCCTTCCATCTCATGACTCCTGACATACCCTCAAAAGATGTTAGTGACAATCCTTGAACTTCTAAATTATAGGTTGATCACTCTTATCTTTCTTTTAGAAAGGGCAGTACTAAGTCAGCTTGATTGATGAAAATTTCAAAAAATTCTAGGTCTAATGTTAACCACTTGAAAAATAAAGTCAGTTAGGCAAGATTGTGCTACCATCCCCAAAGCATTTAGCTTACTTCAAAAATGCCTGAACGTGCCATTCATTTATTCTGTTCATCCAAAAGCATTTACTGAGCATCTACTCTATGCCAGAGGTGGGCTAGGTCCTGGGGAATAAAGGCAATTAAGACATAATAAGTGCTCTCCAAGAACACACAGTTTGAAGTCATATTCGCTTTACTCTTTTCAATAGTGGTAAATAATTTTGCTAAATTAATTCTAAGAATAGATATAAGTAGGGACAGTTATTTCCCATCTGCTGCAATAGGGTAGTGCTTTATAGGAAGAACAGAAACCAGAAATTAGATTGAACCACTGGAATGGAGCAGGTGTTTGGAATACATAAGCATATATAAACTGGGAGAAATTCCAGTTTAGGAGATAAAAATGGTATACAGAATCTCTGTTAGTGAATGGGCAAAGAGTCCTTTTTGAAGGGTCTAACCCGGTGATCAGTGAGAATGTACAATGAGAGACAGTTGAACATCAATAATCTTAGATGTCCAGACAGGCAGGCAGTTCATGTGCAAGTAGTTTGTCAGCAGATATTGAAGTGAACAAAACATGGTTTCAGAGCTGCTTCATATGGGAGAGTTTAACCTGGGACATCAGTTCTTCCACTCTCAGCTTTCTTTATAGTCCAACTCTCACATCCATACATGACTACTGGAAAAACTATAGCTTTGACTAGACAGAACTTGGTTGGCAAAGTAATGCCTCTGCTTTTTAATAAGCTGTCTAGGTTGCTCATAACTTTTCTTCCAAGGAGTAAGTGTCTTTTAATTTCATGGCTGCATGAAATTTCAGTCACCATCTGCAGTGATTTTGGAGGGCCCCCCCCCAATAAAGTCTGTTACTTTTTCCACTGTTTCCCCATCTATTTCCCAGGAAGTGATGGGACCAGATGCCATGATCTTAGTTTTCTGAATGTTGAGTTTTAAGCCAACTTTTTCACTCTCCTCTTTGATTTTCATCAAGAGGCTCTTTAGTTCTTCTTCACTTTCTGCTGTCAGGGTGGTATCATCTGCATATCTGAGGTTACTGCTATTTCTCCTGGCAATCTTGATTCCAGCTTGTGCTTCATCCAGCCCAGCATTTCTCATGATGGTACTCTGCATGTAAGTTAAATAAGCAGGGTGACAATATACAGCCTTGATGTACTCCTTTCCCAATTTGGAACCAGTCTGTTGTTCCAGCTGAGCACTGAAGAATTGATGCTTTTGAACTGTGGTGTTGGAGAAGACTCTTGAGAGTCCCTTGGACAGCAAGGAGATCCAACCAGTCCGTCCTAAAGGAAATCTGTCCTGAATAGTCATTGGAAGGACTGATGCTGAAGCTGAAACTCCAATACTTTGGCCACCTGATGAGAAGAACTGACTCATTTGAAAAGACCCTGATGCTGGGAGAGATTAAAGGCAGGAGAAGGGGACAACAGAGGATGAGATAGTTGGATGGCATCACTGACTCAATGGACATGAGTTAGAATAAACTTGGGAGTTGGTGATGGATAGGGAGGCCTGGCATGCTGCATCCATGGGGTCACTGAGAGTCGGACATGACTGAGCAACTGATCTGAACTGGAACTGAACTGAACTTGGGGCAGGTTGGAAGGGAAAAGAATGGAAAGAGTATGGCATGTTTCTGGTTCTAATAATATTTTTAACATAGACACTTAGTTGTAATAGAACAAGGCAGAAAACTGGTTAAGCAAACTGGGGGATATGGACCTCTAAAGGGGAACCCAGGGTTCTGCTCTTAGCTATTCCCCACATCCCTGTACCCCTACCCCATTCCTACAACTTCCTGTTCTCATATCCATGTACATATTTCACCTTTAAGGAGGAATGCTGCCAGGATAGGTCAAGTTTAAAGGCCCTCTTTAGATCCTAGTACTAGAAGGTAGAACATGGTAAGTATACTTCTTCTGCCCCAGGGCCTTTGTAGTTACTGTGATACTTTCATCTATCAGATACACGCACAGCTTACACCTTTATTTTATCTTTTTGCTCAGATGTCACCCTCTCAGAGAAGGAATATTGGCTTTGCTATGTAAAATAATATTCGAACTCTAGACACTTCTACTGTCCTTACACATTTTGAGCTTTCTTCACAATGCTTATAACCTTCTGATATATTGTGAACTTCCTGAGGACCAGACTTTTATCTGATTTATTAGAGCAGAACTTGGCACATAGCAAGTGCTCAGTTAATACATCTTGAATGTAAAAGTTGATAAGTTAATAAATAACTCATAAATTTATATTTGTTTATGTGAGACTGCTTTCCTGGGCCCCAGAGTCTTGTGAACAATGAAAGGTAAAAGTTAGATGATAGACCCTGTGGCCTGACTATCTGGGCTTCTTTCCAGCTCCATACAATTTTATAACCCACTCACTTAATCTTGCTGTGCCTTAGTCCTATTTATAAAATAAGGATGGTATTACATTTACTTCATATGTTGGAGCCAATTATACAGAGTGAAGTAAGCCAGAAAGAAAAACACCAATACAGTATGCTAACACATATATATGGAATTTAGAAAGATGGCAATGATGACCCTGTATGCAAGACAGCAAAAAAGACACAGAGGTGTATAACGGACTTTTGGACTCAGAGGGAGAGGGAGAGGGTGGGATGATTTGGGAGAATGGCATCGTAACATGTATACTATCATGTAAGAATCGAATCGCCAGTCTATGTCCGACGCAGGATACAGCCTGCTTGGGGCTGGTGCATGGGGATGACCCAGAGAGATGTTATGGGGAGGGAGGTGGGAGGGGGGTTCATGTTTGGGAACGCATGTACACCCGTGGTGGATTCACGTCAATGTATGGCAAAACCAATACAGTATTGTAAAAACTAAATAAGTAAATAAATAAATAAATAAATAATAATGTAAATGATGGAAAACACTCAGAATGATGCTTCTTATTTAATAGAAGTACTCAATCATTCTTAGCTATTATTATTGTTGTTTTATTATTACAAAATATATAGCTACCTACTTATCTACTGTGTTGTCAAACAGGCATCTCAAACTTACAATGTGTAAAACAGATTTCTTGTTTTTTTCCTCTCTAGTGTTCACTGTCTCAGTCAGTGTTACTATCCATTGCTCACAAAATTGGGGGATTATATCTGATTCTTCTCCTTTCTTATCATCATATTCAGTATATCAAATACAGCAAATTCATGAAGATTCTGTCTTTAAAATATATCCATGTCTCTCTAACTCCATTGCTATCACCATAATCCCAGATACCATGCTTTCCCCTTTACTTGCTATCTCTAGACTGGTTTCTTTTTCCTCCCCTTGCTCCCTTACAATCCATTATCACATAGAAGCCACAGTAATTTTTCATAAAGTCTCCTCTGCTTATTTCCTTTGGTGACTTCTCATTGCTTGTAGAATAAAATACAAACTATACTGTGACCTGCAGGGCTGTGCCTATCTCAAACCCACCAATTGATTCTGCGTCATCTTGTTCCACTTTCCCCTTCATCTATAGTCATTCAGCCACACTTGCTTTTTTTCTTCTTTGAAACTGTTTATTGACTCAGAGCCTCTGCATGATTATTCCTGTGGCCTGGAATGCTATTCCCTGAATTCTTTGAATAGTTATTTCTTTTCATTTCTCAGATTTTAGATCAAATGTCATTTGTGCAGAATGATCTTCCCACAATACCTGTGGTAAAATTTAAAGATTATATGTGCATTAATTATATGATATTTTAACCTGAGTAGTTTGCTTTTCTGAAATAATTATTCTTATCAGTGACTTTTAAGCTTTGTTTATTTTCCCTGGACAACAGTATATTATGCTAAACCTGTCAATATGTTATTATATTGAACGTCATTGTATACAAATGATAAAATCAGAATTGCTTTGCTTACATTGGGATGAGGTGAGGCGTGAGGAACCAGATTCCCAACTGTTCATCCTTTATGTGGTCCTCCTAAGTGATTCTGAGCTTCAGGAGCCAAGTCTTTATAACCTACACATGAATTTAGTCATTTTTGAATTAGAAGGTTGATCACAAAATATAATTGTATCTGGTCAGTGTAATGAAGTCTCTAGATTAAAAGTTTCTTACTGCATTTTAAAATAATTTCATTCTCATGCATTTATTCCTACAACTATATTTTCTACCTCTGAGGTCAGTAAATAGATATCTTTGAATTCCTAGCACCTAGTCGTCTGTGAAATGCTAGTCACTCAGCAAATGATTATTGACTAAATGAAATGTGTAGATGAAAACAGGCAGAGGTGAAATGTATAACTTTGGCTTTTTACTCTTCATGGCCTTTAGAAAAAGTTCCATGTCATAACCTCATTTCACAGGTTGTGTCAGTAATCTATTCTAACATGATATATTTTTGGCATGTCTGCTGAGTACCTGTAAATGCTAGGTGCTTGCCTGTACCATGAAGTTTTTTTTCCTCACAAAAATTCTTGAAAGCATTACCGTCACTTTTACATATGAAGAAATTGAGGTTCATAAAGATTAATTAGCACCTTGTTAAACAAAAAGGACAGGATTAAAACATTTTCTTTCTGACCTCAAAGTCCATTATTTTTCCTTTATATTATGAAAAATCCAAAACATTCCAAAGAATTTTGAAAGAGTCATGTTAGTGGAAGTAAAATTTTAAAAGCTCTAAAAAGGGCATAGACAATGGTAAGGGCAAGTATAATGACACCTGGCTTCCTTAAAAGATAATATCTCTTTATATTAGAATTTTAAAATATACACTAGGTATAATTAATAAAGGGGCATTAAATTTTATTTCACTTAATTTTGTTTTGTTAGAGCTTGACAGAATGTTGTTAGCATTAAAATGTGCCCTCATTTTACAAGTCGGGAAGTCTAGGCCCTCTGAAGTTGGGTATTATATAATTTTGAATCTTTGGCTAATGATAAAGTTGAGGAGAGACCTTTCTTAGCCATAATAAGAATGAGGGATATTTTAGAAGATTCATAAAGCCAAACGGACTATTATCCTTTCTGATCGTATGTCTAGTATCCATTCACCAAGTAAGTAATAAGTGTGAGTGCTTCTGGTATGGTTATGGAAATCCTCTTGTCTCTCCATTTGGAGATGTGAGCCTTGTAACTGATGCCACAGTCTTGCTACCACCCTGAGGATGAAGCTGAGACAGGGAGATGGGTGGACATGAAAACACTGTAAGATAACAGAATGGATTCATTTGTATTTTCTGTGACCCTTGTTACTCTTTGGTATTTCAGTATGTGAACCAATACATTTTCTTATTAAGTCAGTTTATTGTTGTTGTTTGTTATTGTTGTTGTTTTTAGGTTTCCTATAACTTTCAGGCATGCTATTCTAACATTTAGAAAACTATAATGTGAAAATTCACAGGTCTATTTGGAAGGAATTAATTTTCTAAGTTTACTTTTGGTGACATTAAAATCTGTTTCAGAGGCTTGCGGAATGTTTGCCCTCACAGAATAAATGGAGAATACAAAGCTTTTAGTTGCATTTGCATTCAATAGATGACTAAGTTTGCCGACCAAAGTGTAATATCTTTTTTTGAAAATTATTCTGAAATCACTACTGGATAGGAGAAAGCCATGTAGCCTTCCTATAATAATCTCCCATTTTCAGTATTTCATACTAAGGTAATATAGATTCATATGGAGATGAAAAATAACTTACAGTTTTTTAGTGTAGGAAAACTACTATTTTCTTATGAAGGGATGCTTACCTGGGGACAATCTGAATCAAATCCATTCATTCAGTTTATACTATGTGTATGGTGGAAATGGTGCTCCTGTCTCCTAAGATGCAACAATTATGTGATGTGCTCAGTTATGTTCGACTATTTGCGACTCCATGGACTGTAGCTCGCCAGACTCTTCTGTCTGTGGGATTCTCCTGGCAAGAATATTGGAGTGTGGTGCCATTTCTTCCTCCAGAAGATTTTCCCAACCCAGAGACTGAACCAGTGCAGGTGGATCCTTTACCACTAGCGCCCCTGGGAAGCCCCACTTATGCTAGTAGCCTTATTAACATATGTAAGTAGCACACCTAGAAGTGTGTGTGTGTGTGAATTTGTATGTGTGCATACATGTAAACACTTTATTATTAGAACTGTATTTCTTATGCTAAATAGGACTCTAGTTTAATAAATATGAGAGGTTTAACTTCATAACATATAATTTATAAATCTTTTTAAAATTTTAATGCATGCACATGACTTTAAAACTGCAATTTCATAGTCTTTAGACCGAAAACCACAATCACAGAAAGCTAACCAAAATTATCACATGGATCACAGCCTTGTCATGGTGAAGGGACTTGCATAACTCAATGAAGCTATGAGCCATGACATGTCAGGCTATGCATGATTGGACAGAACTCTCATGGTGGAGAGTTCTGAAAAAATGTGACCCACTGGAGAAAAGAATGGCCACTCAGTATTCTTGCCTTGAGAACCCCATGAATAGTATGAAAAGGCAAAAAGATATGACACTGGAAGATGACCTCCTCAGGTCCATAGGTGTGCCATATGCTACTGGGGAATTGTGAAGAAATAGCTCCAAAAAGAATGAAGAGGATGGGCCAAAGTGGAAATGATGCTCAGTTGTGCATGTGTCTGGGGGTGAAAGTGAAGTCTGATGCTATAAGAACAATACTGCATAGGAACCTGGAATGTTAGGTCCATGAATCAAGGTATATTGAGCATGTTCAAGCAGGAGACAGCAAGAGTGAACATCGACATTTTAAGAATCAATGAACTAAAATGGATGGGAAAGGGGGAATTTAATTCAGATGAACATTTCTATCTACTACTGTGGTCAAGAATCTCTTTGAAGAGGGGAGTAGTCCTCATAGTCAATTAAAAAGTCCAAAATGCAGCACTTGAGTGCAATCTCAAAAATTACCCAATGATCTTGGTTTGTTTCCAAGGCAAACCATTCAACATTACAGTAATCCAAGTCTATGCCTCAACCACTAATGCCAAAGAAACTGAAGTTGAATGATTCTATGAAGACCTATAAGACCTTCTAAAACCAACACCAAGAGAAGATGTCCTTTTCATCATAGAGGATTGGGATGAGAAAGTAGAAAGTCAAGAGATACCTGAAGCAACAGGCAAGTTTGGCCTTAGTGTACAAAAAGAAGCAGGGCAAAAGCTAACAGAGTTTTGTCAGAACACTGGTCATAGCAAACACACTTTTCTGACAACACAAGAGATGACTATACATGGACATCACCAGGTGGTCAATACCAAAATCAGATTGATTATATTCTTTGTAGCCAAAGATGGAGAAGCTCTACACAGACAGCAAAAATAAGACTTAGAGCTGACTCTGGCTCTATCATGAGCTCCTTATTGACAAATTCAGGCTTCAGTTGAAGAAAGATGAGAAAACCACTAGGCCATTTAGTATACCTAAATCAAATCTTTATGATTATACAGTGGAGGTGATGAATGCATTAAAGGGATTAGATCTGGTAGACAGAGTGCCTGAAAAACTATGGATGGAGGTTTGTAATATTGTACAGGAGGTGATGACCAAAACCATCGGAAAGAAAAAGAAATGTAACAAGGCAAAATGATTATCTGAGGAGGCCTTACAAATAGCTGAGAAAGGAAGAGAAGGGAAAGGTGAAGGAGAAAGGGTAAGATATACCCAATTGAATGCAGAGTTCCAGAGAATATCAAGGAGTGATAAGAAAGCATCCCTAAGTTAACAATGTAAAGAAATAGAGGAAAACAATAGAATGGGAAAGAGTAGAGATCTCTTCAAGAAAATTAGAGATACCAAGGGAACATTTCATGCAAAGATGGGCACAATCAAGGACAGAAATGGCATGGACTTAACAGAAACAGAAGAGGTCAGTCAAAAAATGGGCCAAAGAACTAAAGAGACATTTCTCCAAAGAAGACATATGGATGGCTAACAAACACATGAAAAGATGCTCAACATCACTCATTATCAGAGAAATGCAAATCAAAACCGCAATGAGGTACCATTCCACACCAGTTAGAATAGCAGTGATCCAAAAGTCTACAAGCAATAAATGCTGGAGTGGGTGTGGAGAAAAGGGAACCCTCTTACACTGTTGGTGGGAATGCAAACTAGTACACCCACTATGGAGAACAGTGTGCAGATTCCTTAAAAAATTGCAAATATAACTGCCTTATGACCCAGCAATCCCACTGCTGAGCATACACACTGAGGAGACCAGAATTGAAAGAGACACGTGTACCCCAGTGTTCATCCCAGCACTGTTTATAATAGCCAGGACATGGAAACAACCTAGATGTCCATCAGCAGATGAATGGATAAGAAAGCTGCGGTACATACACACAATGGAGTATTACTCAGCCATTAAAAAGAATACATTTGAATCAGTGTTAATGAGGTGGATGAAACTGGAGCCTATTATACAGAGTGAAGTAAGCCAGAAAGAAAACCACCGGTACAGTATACTAACACATATATATGGAATTTAGAAAGATGGTAATGATAACCCTGTATGTGAGACAGCAAAAGAGACACAGATGTTTAGAATGGACTTTTGGACTCTGAGGGAGAGGGAGAGGGTGGGATGATTTGGGAGAATGGCATTGAAACATGTATACTATCATGTAAGAAATGAATCGCCAGTCTATGTTTGATACAGGATACAGCATGCTTGGGGCTGGTGCATGGGGATGATCCAGAGAGATGATATGGGGTGGGAGGTGGGAGGGGGTTCAGGATGGGGAACTCATGTACATCCATGGTTGATTCATGTCAATGTATGGCAAAACCAATACAGTATTGTAAAGCAAAATAAAGTAAAATAAAAAAAGAAAAGAAACAGAAGAGGTGATGAGAATACACAGACGAACTATACAAAAAGGTCTTAATGACCTGGATAACCACGATGGTGTGGTCCCTCACCTAGAACTGCACATTCTGGAGTGTGAAGTGAAGTGGACCTTAGGAAGCATTACTAAGAGCAAAGCTAGTGGAAGTGATAGAATTCCAGCTGAGCTATTTAAAAATCCTAAAAGATGATGCTGTTAAATTGCTGTTCTTAATATGTCAGCAAATTTGGAAAACTCAGCAGTGGCCACAAGACTGGAAAAGGTCAGTTTTCCAATTTCAACCCAAAAGGGGCAATGCCAAAGAATATTTAAACTGCTGTACAGTTGTGCTCATTTCTCATGCTAGCAAAATAATACTCAAAATTCTTCAGGCTAGGCTTTAGCAGTACATTAACCAAGAACTCCCAGATGTATAAGCTGAATTTCGAAAAGGCAGAGGAACCAGAGATCAAATTGCCAATATCTGTTGGATCATACAGAAAGCAAGGGTATTCCAGAAAAACATCTACTTCTGCTTCATTGACTACACTAAAGCATTTAATAGTGTGAATCACAACAAACTGTGGACAATTCTTAAAAAAACGGGACTACCAGACAACCTTACCTGTCTCCTGAGAATTCTATATGGAAATCAGGAAGCAGTAAATAGAAATGCACATGAAACAATGGACTGGTTCCAAATTGGGAAAGGGATATGTCAAGACTGTATATTGTCACTCTGCTTATTTAATTTATTTGCAGAATATATCATGGAAAATGCTGGACTGGATGAATCACAAGCTGGAATCAAGATTGCTGTGAGAAATATCAATCAACCTCAGATACCCAGGTGATACCACTCTAGTGGCAGAAAGTGAAAAGGAACTAAGGAGTCTTTTGATGAAGGTGAAAGAGGAGAATGAAAAAGCTTTCTTAAAACTCAACATTCAAAAAAGTAAGATCATGGCATCCTGTCCCATCACTTAATGGCAAATAGGCAAAAGTAGTTACAGTGAGAGATTTTATTTTCTTAGGCTCCAAAATCACTGTGGACATGACTGTAGCCATGAAATTAAAGAAGCCTGCTCCTTGGAAAACAAACTGTAACAAAGCTGAACAGCATATTAAAAGGCAAAGACATCAATCTGCTGACAACAGTGCATATAGTCAAAGTTATGGTTTTTCCAGTAATTATATATGGATGTTAGACTTGGACCATAAAGCTGAGTGTTGAAGAAAGATTTGATGCTTTTGAACTGTAATGCTGGAGAAGACTTTTGAGAATTCCTTGGACTGATTGCAAGGTGATCAAACCAGTCAATCCTAAAGGAAATCAGTCCTGAATGTTCATTGGAAGGACTGATGCTAAAGCTGAAGCTCCAGTACTTTGGCCACCTGATGTGAAGAGCTGATTTATTGGAAAAGACCCTTATGCTGGGAAAGACTGGTGGAGGGAGGAGAAGGAGGTGACAGTGGATAAGATGGTTGGATGGCATCACCAACTCAATGGACATGACTTTGAGCAATCTCCAGGAGATAGTGAAGGACAAGAAAGCCTGACATGCTGCAGTCACTGCAAAGAGTGAGACATGAGTTAGCAACTGAACAACAATGGTTTTTAAAATATCAAATAATACCAAAAGTGATTAAGATGAAAAATAGTATCTTCCTTTATTGCCCATCCAATTTCAATCCCTATGGTCAACAGTTTTAGCTTTCTTCTGTGATTTCCATGTATTTCTATATGATGTTTTTACTGTTGTATATTTACTGATTAGTTTTGGTTTTTATATACTGGCTACTTTCCGTGATTTGTGTGTTTGACTCCCTTGTACTTCTACCTTCCTTTCTCCATCCTCTTAATGTAGTTTTATTACTGTTCTTAGTTAAACAAATAATCTATGTATATATCATTATGACAATATCAATACAGTTTAAGTGAAGAAGTACACTATAGAATACCTCTATATACTATAAAAGTTTATTAAAGTGTAAAAAAGTAGGCAAATATTTTATTTGCCTATTTTTTTTATTGTCAATCATTATTTTAATACAATATAACCCAAAATTATTATTTTTTTTAAGATTTAAAATGTTTTATTTTTTATTTTTTTTTAAATTTTAAAATCTTTAATTCTTACATGCGTTCCCAAACATGAACCCCCCTCCCACCTCCCTCCCCATAACATCTCTCTGGGTCATCCCCATGCACCAGCTCCAAGCATGCTGTATCCTGCATCAGACATAGACTGGCGATTCAATTCTTACATGATAGTATACATGTTAGAATGTCATTCTCCCAAATCATCCCACCCACTCCCTCTCCCTCTGAGTCCAAAAGTCCATTATACACATCTGTGTCTCTTTCCCTGTCTTGCATACAGGGTCGTCATTGCCATCTTCCTAAATTCCATATATATGTGTTAGTATACTGTATTGGTGTTTTTCTTTCTGGCTTACTTCACTCTGTATAATCGGCTCCAGTTTCATCCATCTCATCAGAACTGATTCAAATGAATTCTTTTTAACGGCTGAGTAATACTCCATTGTGTATATGTACCACAGCTTATTTGCCTATTTTTAATTTTTATTTAATCAGTCAGTCTTAAAGGAAATTATTCCTAAATATTCATTGGAAAGACTGATGCTAAAGCTAAAATTTTAATACTTTGGCCACTTGATGAGAAGAACTGACTCATTGGAAAAGACCCTGATGCTGGGAAAGATTGAAGGCATGAGGAGAAGGGGACAATAGAGGATGAGATAGTTGGATGGCATCATTGACTCAATGGACATGAGTTTGAAAAACTTTGGGAGTTGGTGATGGACAGGGAAGGCTGGCACGCTGTGGTCCATAGGGTCGGAAAGAGTCAGACACAACTGAGCAACAGAACTGACTGAATTTTTATTTGCTTACTTTTTTACATATATATCCTTGTTTTTCCGTATACTCCATTATATAATTTATCATATAATTTGTCATCTGTTAATTTCTGTGAATGTGACCTTGGAGAGCTCCTTCCTTATGCTTGATTTGGACTTGTTGCTTTCTGGGACTGCTGTGATGCACTGCTGTCAAGCTCTAGGTGTTCTTTCCTACACTCTTGGTTTGAGCCATCATTTCCTAAATTCTGTGTCTTCTGCTTTATTGGTTTGTTCTTTATTTTGCTGAAGCACATTCTCCTGTTGTTCCCTAAGAGAGGCAGTGTGGTGGTTCTACCATATTAAAGATATCTTTTATTCTGCTTTTGGATTGGGTTTAGTTTAAAGAAAGCTCAGCTAGAATTTTGAACACATTCCTCTATTTTTCTTCTAGCATATGGTGTTGTAAAGAAATCTAAAGCCATTCTAGTTTTCTGATATTTCCCCTTCCCTCTAAAGCCTTACCCATCCTTAAATTTGTCATGGATCTTCATTACTTATTTTGCATTTTATCCAACTTTTCTCTTGATTATATCATTCTGTGTGATCCAAGCCTCTCCTGATTTGCAGCGGCCCTCTAACTCTTCTCTCTCCTTCAGCTTCTGCTTGTTTTCACATAGTAGTCAGGCCTATTCTTTTAAAACTCAAGTCTTATTGTGTTGCTTCTCTATTCATAACCCCTCATTGACTTCCCATCTTAGAGTAGAAGGCTTCATGTGATTTGGCCTTTCTTTTTCTTTTTTTAAATGTGTATTTTTAATTAGAGGATAATTGTTTTACAATGTTGTGTAGATGTTTCTGCCATTAATCAGTCATAGGTATACATATGTCTCCTCCCTCTTGAACCTCCTCCCATCTCTTACCCCATTCAGCACCAGGTTGAGCTCTGTCTGTCACACAGCTAATTTCCACTGGATATCTGTTTTATATATGGTAATATATGCCACCCTTATGGCAGAAAGTGAAGAGGAACTAAAAAGCATCTTGATGAAAGTGAAAGAGGAGAGGTAAAAAGTTGGCTTAAAGCTCAACATTCAGAAAACTAAAATCATGGCATCTGGTCCCATCACTTCATGGGAAATAGATGGGGAAACAGTGTCAGACTTTATTTTTTGGGGCTCCAAAATCACTGCAGATGGTGACTGCAGCCATGAAATTAAAAGACATTTACTCCTTGGAAGGAAAGTTATGACCAACCTAGCTAGCATATTCAAAAGCAGAGACGTTACTTTGAACTGTGATGTTGGAGAAGACTCTTGAGAGTCCCATGGACCGCAAGGAGATCCAGCCAGTGCATTCTAAAGAAGATCCAGTCCTGGGTGTTCTTTGTAAGGAATGATGCTAAAGCTGAAACTCTGGTACTTTGGCCACCTCATGTGAAGAGTTGACTCATTGGAAAAGACTCTGATGCTGGGAGGGATTGGGGGCAGGAGGAAAAGGGGACGACAGAGGATGAGATGGCTGGATGGCATCACGGACTCGATGGATGTGAGTTTGAGTGAACTCCGGGAGTTGGTGATGGACAGGGAGGCCTGGTGTGCTGCAATTCATGAGGTCGCAAAGAGTGGAACACGACTGAGCGACTGAACTGAACTGAATGTTTATGTTTCAGTGCTACTCTTTCAATTTGTTCCACCCTCTCCTTCCCCTGCTATGTCCACAAGTCTGTTCTCTATGTCTGCATCTCTATTACTCCCCTACACATCGGTTCATCAGTACCAGTTTTCTAGATTCCATATATATGTGTTAATATACAATATTTGTTTTTTTCTTTCTGACTTACTTCACAGTGTATAAAAGGCTCTAGGTTCATCCACCTCACTAGAACTGACTCAGTTCATCCCTTTTTATGGTTGAGTGATATTCCATTGTTACATATACCACAACTTCTTTGTCCGTTTATCTCTTGATGAACATCTAGGTTGCTTCCATGTCCTGGCTACTGTAAATAATGCTATGGTGAACATTGGGGTACATGTCTTTTAGAATTGTAGTTTTCTCAGGGTAGATGCCCATAGTAGAACTGCTGGGTCATATGGTAGTTCTGAGCTTCCCTGGTGGCTCAGACGGTTCTATTTCTAGTTTTTTAAGAAATCTCCATATTTTTCTCCATAGTGACTGTATCAATTTACATTCCCACCAACAGTGTAAGAGGGTTCCCTTTTCTCCATATCCTCTCCAGCATTTATTGTTTGCAGATTTTTTTTCATGATGACCATTCTGATTGGTACGGGGGTGATACCTCATTGTTGTTGGTCTTTCTTCTTATTTCTTTCTACCCCAATCCTCACTTCCTTGCTCCTTTCTTTCTTGCCTCATTGGTCTTTTCCCATTTTTACCTTTCAGTTGACTACCATGTTTAAAATTTAAGTCCTTGTATATTCAATCCTTCCTTTCTGTCTTTATTTTTCCCCATGGCACTTATCACCATCTCATATACAGGCATGCCTCAGATATTGTGGACTTCCTAGGTGGCTCAGTGGTAAGAAATCCATGCCAGAAGATGTGGATTCAATCCCTGGGTTGGGAAGATCCCCTGGAGAAGGAAATGGCAACCCACTCCAGTATACTTGCCTGGGAAATTCTATGGACAGAGGAGCCTGGTGGGTTATAGTCCATGGGGTCACAAAGAGTAAGACATGACTTGCTGACTAAAATGATGACAACAACAACAACTCCAATATTGCAGGTTTGGTTCCAGACCACTGCAATAGGGCAGATATTATAGCAAAGTGGGTTACATGAATTTTTGGATTTCCTACTGTGTATAAAAGTTGTATTTATACTATACTGTAGTCTATTAAGCATGCAATAATATTATATCTAAAGCTACAGGGTACATACTTTAATTAAAATACTTTTTTGCTAAAAAATGCTAACCATTATCTGTGCTTTCAGTAAATCATATTTTTTAATATAAATTTATTTATTTTAATTGGAGGTTAATTACTTTACAATATTGTATTGGTTTTGTCATACATCAACATGAATCCACCACAGGTATACACGTGTTCCCCATCCTGAACCCCTCTCCCTCCCCGTACCATCCCTCTGGGTCATCCCAGTGCACCAGCCCCAAGCATCCAGTATCATGCATTGAACCTGGATTGGTGACTCATTTCATATATGATATTATACATGTTTCAATGCCATTCTCCCAAATCATCCCACCCTCACCCTCTCCCACAGAGTCCAAAAGACTGTTCCATACATCTGTGTCTTTTTTGCTGTCTCACATACAGGGTTATCATTACCATCTTTCTAAATTCCATATATATGTGTTCAGTTCAGTTCAGTAGCTCAGTAGTGTCCGACTCTTTGAGACCCCATGAATCGCAGCACGCCAGGCCTCCCTGTCCATCACCATCTCCCGGAGTTCACTCAGACTCATGTCCATCAAGTCCATGATGCCATCCAGCCATCTCATCCTGGGTCATCCCCTTCTCCTCCTGCCCCCAATCTCTCCCAGTATCAGAGTCTTTTCCAATGAGTCAACTCTTTGCATGTGGTGTCCAAAGTACTGGAGCTTCAGCTTTAGCATCATTCCTTCCAAAGAAATCCCAGGGTTGATCTCCTTCAGAATGGACTGGTTGGATCTCCTTGCAGTCCAAGGGACCCTCAAGAGTCTTCTCCAACACCACAGTTCAAACACATCAATTCTTCGGCGCTCAGCCTTCTTCACAGTCCAACTCTCACACCCATACATGACTACTGGAAAAACCATAGCCTTGACTAGATGAACCTTAGTCAGCAAAGTAATGTCTCTGCTTTTGAATATACTATCTAGGTTGGTCATAACTTTTCTTCCAAAGACTAAGTGTCTTTTAATTTCATGGCTGCAGTCACCATCTGCAGTGATTTTGGGGCCCAAAAAAATAGTCTGACACTGTTTCTACTTTTTCCCCATCTATTTCCCATGAAGTGATGGGACCAGATGCCATGATCTTCGTTTTCTGAATGTTGAGCTTTAATCCAACTTTTTCACTCTCCTCTTTCACTTTCATCAAGAGGCTTTTTAGCTCCTCTTCACTTTCTGCCATAAGGGTGGTATCATCTGCATATTTGAGGTTATTGATATTTCAGTATGCTGTATTGGTGTTTTTCTTTCTGGCTTACTTCAGTCTGTATAATAGGCTCCAGTTTCATCCATTTCATTAGAACTCATTCAAATGTATTCTTTTTAATGGCTGAGTAATACTCCATTGTTTATATGTACCACAGCTTTCTTATCCATTCATCTGCTGATGGACATCTAGGTTGTTTCCATGTCCTGGCTATTATAAACAGTGCTGTGATGAACATTGGGGTACACGTGTTTCTTTCAATTCTGGTCTCCTTGGTGTGTATGCCCAGCAGTGGGATTGCTGGGTCATAAGGCAGTTCTATTTCCAGTTTTTTAAGGAATCTGCACACTGTTCTCCATAGTGGGTGTACTAGTTTGCATTCCCACCAACAGTGTAAGAGGGTTCCCTTTTCTCCACACCCACTCCAGCATTTATTGCTTGTAGACTTTTGGATCGCAGCCATTCTGACTGGTGTGAAATGGTACCTCATTGTAGTTTTGGTTTGCATTTCTCTGATAATGAGTGATGTTGAGCATCTCTTCATGTGTTTGTTAGTTATCCATATGTTTTCTTTGGAGAAATGTCTATTTAGTTCTTTGGCCCATTTTTTGATTGGGTCATTTATTTTTCTGGAATTGAACTGCAGGAGTTGCTTGTATATTTTTGAGATTAGTTGTTTTTCGGTTGCTTCATTTGCTCTTACTTTCTAACACCATATGCAAAAATAAACTCAAAATGGATTAAAGATCTAAACGTAAGACCAGAAACTATAAAACTCCTAGAGGAGAACATAGGCAAAACACTCTCCGACATAAATCACAGCAGGATCCTCTATGACCCACCTCCCAGAATATTGGAAATAAAAGCAAAAATAAACAAATGGGACCTAATTAAGTTTAAAAGCTTCTGTGCAACAAAAGAAACTATAAGCAAGGTGAAAAGGCAGCCTTCAGAATGCAAGAAAATAAATCATAATTTTTTTGCTAGTGGAGAGTTTGAAAAATTGTGAGAATGACCAAAACGTGATACAGAGACATGAAGTGAACAAGTGCTGTTGGAAAAATAGTACCAATAGGCTTGCTTGATGCAGAGTTGCCACACACCTTCAATCTGTCAAAATTGCATTATCTTCAAAGTGTAGCTAAGCATGATAAAATGAGGTGTGCTTATACTGCATTATGTTGCATATTTATTTTCACATGTACTCCTACTAGAATGTAAATTCAACAATGACAGGGATTTTTATCTGTTATTTATTCCTTACTGTATGCTCAACACCTAACAGAGTGCTTGGTTTATCTTAGAAACCAAGAAACTTAGAAACTGAGTGAAGTCACTCAGTCGTGTCTGACTCTTTGCGACCCCATGGACTGTAGCCTACCAGGCTTCTCCATCCATGGGATTCTCCAGGCAAGAGTACTGGAGTGGGTTACCATTTCCTTCTCCAGGGGATCTTCCCAACCCAGGGATCGAACCCGGGTCTTCTGCATTGGAGGCAGACGCTTTAACCTCTGAGCCACCAGGAAGTCTCTTAGAAACACAGTAGATATTTTTTATTAAATTAATAAAAAGTTAAAAATATTGACTATAAAGTAAAGGTAGAGAAGGAAACACAAATGTTAACACAACTGGTGGCAAATGCTAACATTACTGAGAGCAAAAATGGGCAAATGGGATAAATAGAGTTGCATAGTTTTGTTGTGTTGTAGTAACAAGTATAAATTTCATCATAAGAAACAACTTTTATTTCTGGAAATTCTGAGAAAAATTTATCATGAAGAATTTTGTATAAAAGTATGGAATAAATTTTATAGTTATCACCTTGATAATCTCTTTTACCAATGAAAGATTTCCTCAAGTGATTATGACTTTTTCTTAAGTCAGCTTATAAAAACAATTTTTTAGGAGGTCAGAGGGTCATTTTTCTGGGTAGGTAGTTTAACATAAGGATAAAGTCTGAATAATCTTTAAGAATAAATATTTGTCTGTCCTTCAGAATGTCTTTCTTAAATATTATCTATCTCAACCAAACTTTGGAAAATAGTCAGCACATTAGTCTTGACTGAGGTCTCCAGTGAGAACAGAGTGTAGGTAATTCCTGTTTGTAGTTGAAAGGAAATCCATGTCCCCTAGATATATGTGTGAATAGCCAAGTTAGGAATTCTATTCTTTTTTTTTAAAAAAAAATTATTGGAGGATAATTGCTTTGTAACTTTGTTTTGGTTTCTGCTATACATCAATATGAATCAGTCACAGGTATACATATGTCCCCTCCCTCTTGAACCTGCTTCCCATCTTCCACCTCATCCCATCCGTCTAGGTTGTCATGGAGTGCTGAGTTTAGCTACCTGTGTCAAATGGCAAATTCCCACAGAAATTCTCTTTAACATAAAGAAATATTTAATCTGAAAAAGAACCCACATTGAGACTTGGTTGAAGTCCCACAGTGGCCAAGCCAGAGACACAAATTTGGGAGCCACTGATATGCAGATGGGGGCTGATTATGTGAAGACACATAAGATTATTAAGTAAGAATTGTTTGAGGTAAAAAGATGGCCATAAAAAGATGGTTGCCGGTTTAAGATGTGGTAGGAGATGGGAATACCAGACCACCTTAACCTGCCTACTGAGAAACCTGTATGCAGGTCAAGATGCAACAGTTAGAACTGGATGTGAAACAACGGACTGTTTCATAATTGGGACAGGAGTATGTCAAGGCTGTATATTGTCATCCTGCTTATTTAGCTTATATGCAGAGTACATCCTGTGAAATGCTGGACTGGATAACTCACAAGATGGAATCAAGTTTGCCAGAAGAAATATCAACTTCAGATATGCAGATGATGCCATCCTAATGTCAGAAAGTGAAGAGGAATAAACAGCCTTTTGATGAAGGTGAAAGAGGAGAGTGAAAAAGCTGGCTTAAAACTCAACATTTAAAAAGCTATGATCATGGCACCTAGTCCCATCACTTCATGGCAAATAGATGGGGAAACAATGGAAACAGTGACAGACTTTATGGGCTCCAAAATCACTGAAGACGATGACTGTAGTCATGAAATGAAAAGACACTTGCTCCTTGGAACAAAAGCTGTGATGAACCTAGACAGCATATTAAAAAGCAGAGATATCACTTTGCCAACAAAGGTCCATATGGTCAAAGCTATGAGTTTTTCCAGTAGTCATGTACAGATGTGAGAGTCGGACCATAAAGAAGGCTGAACACTGAAGAACTGATGCCTTTGAATTGTGGTGCTGGAGACTCTGAGAGTCCTTGGAGAGCAAGGAGGTCAAACCAGTCAATCCTAAAGGAATCAACCTTGAATATTCATTGGAAGGAGTGATGCTGAGGCTTAAGCTTTGGTCAAAGTTAATACTTTTGGCTACCTGATAAGAAGAGCCAGCTCATTGGAAAAGACCCTGATGCTGGGAAAGATTGAGGGCAGGAGAACAAGGGGGCGACAGAGCATGAAATAGCTGGATGACATCAGTGTATCAATGGACAAGGATTTGAGCAAACTCTGCTAGACAGTGAAGGACAGGGAAGCCCAGTATGCTGCAGTTCATGGGGTCTCAAAGAGCCAGACACAACAACTGAACAACAGCAAGGAGAAATATGGGATATTTGATTGCTTTTTGGTTACTTGGCTCCTGAAAACCTTTTCCTGTGTTTGGTATAATCTCTAAATAAAGGGCAGGATCCAGGACCACTGGTGAGTTGGCATTAATAGAGGTAGCTACATCAGGCTACAGAGGCAGCAGTGACCCTTTTTCTGTGAACAGTGTTCAGAAATCTTAGCTTTTAGTGGTGGCATTGCGGGTTCTATTGTCTCTATGCAGGGCCAGTTATAGAGGTGTCTTCTAAGGAATAGGTTTTCAGCATGCTTTTAGATTTTTTTCTCCTTCATTGCCCATAAATACATTTATAAACAATTTGCCAAAATAATTTTACAAATTAGCATTTCTATCAACCCTGCAAGGAGAGTTGCTCTACACTTTCAACAATACTTGATAATATCTCTGGTAATATATTTTTAGTAAATTGTTTCTCTTTATATCAGCCAAACTTTATTTGTTGTTTGGTTGGTTGGTGGAAACTCAGAACCATATTTGATGCCAAAGGGGAGGCATAAAGTTGAAGGATCAAGGAAATGTGAGCAGGAAGTATGAAGAGGAAAGGGAAGACCAAAAATATGAGAGAAGTTATTTTGTGTAAATAAAGTCTCAGAAAATGTAGGTACAGAGTCTCAGAGGGCTAATACAGGAGGAAAGACACAAGAGAAGCCATTGGAGAAGATATGAAAATGTAGAGGGAAAGTAAAAATGGAACATTTTCATATAGAATGATTAAAACTTTAAAACATTCAGAGTAACAGATAGATTTAAAGTACCTGAAAATTTTACTCGAAATTTATTTGTTCTGTGTAAGTGTAACTTTATGTGAAAATTTTTTTTGTGTGTGTGTTAAGTTGCTAAGTCGTGTCCAACACTAAGTCATGTCCAACACTTTGTGACCCCATGGACTGCAGCGTGGTAGGCTTCCCTATCCACTATCTCCCAGAGTTTGCTCAAACTCATGTCCATTGAGTCAGTGATGCTATCCAACCATCTCATCCTCTTTTGCCCCCTTCTCCTCCTGCCCTCAATCTTTCCCAGCATCAGTATCTTTTCCAATGAGTTGGCTCTTTGCATGAGGTGACCAAAGTATTGGAGCTTCAGCTTCAGCATCAGTCCTTCCAATGAATATTCAGGGTTTATTTTCTTTAGGACAGACTGGTTTGATCTCCTGTGAAGTTTAATCTTATTTAAATAAGCATTTGCAGTGACAATACATGAACTATAATTAAAGTGTACTTTTCCTCTTTAAAATATGTTTGTATACTACTTGCTGTTCTCACATAAAATTATAAATGTATTTAATTTTCCTAAATAATCATAATGCCAAGAAACACCCTTCTTTTCTCATGGTTTCTATGTGAGGAGAAGACAAACTTCTGGAGTTATTTTCCTTAGGATTTTTATTAGTATCCTCCTTTAATGTGAAAAGTGCATTGCTTCCTATTGCTGTTGTAACAAATTACTATGAACAGTGGCTTAAGCAACACAAATTTATTATCTCACAGTTCTGTGAAAGTCAGAAGTCTGACAGGTCTCACTGGGTTAAAATCAAATTGGTGTGGCTGAATTCCTTCTGAAGGTTTTCGGAGTGAATCTGCTTCCTTGCCTTATGTGCTGCCTGCATTCCTTGGCTCATGGTTTCCAGCCCATTTTTAAAGCCAGCAGTGTAGCATCTTCAGATGTCTCTCTAACTGATTGTCACACCTGCCTATTTCACTTATAAGGACCTCTGTGACTACAGATAATCCCACTCAGATAGTCCAGGATAATCTCCCATCTTGTTGCAAGTTTGTTAGAAAGCTGATTAGCAAGTTTGATTGCATCTGCTGCATTTTCCTTTGCTGAGCAACTTATACTCACCATTAGACATGCATTCTTTGTGTGGCTATGTTTCTGTCAACTATTTCAGAAGGGAGAGGAAACCAGTACTATTGAATTTTATCTGCTTACGCTCAAGGTGTGATGGTCTTTTCCTTTTTAGTTGTTTTAAGGATATTCCCTTTAGTGATTGGAAATGGAGAGATAATACCAGTGAAATAAAAAAAATGCATGTTTTGAGGCTTTTCTTTATAGGCTGGTTCCTTGTGATGTTTTATGTAAATAGTCCAGAAGTAATATTTATCTACTGTAATTACTAAAATCTACATTATACTCTTAAAAGGATTGTAGATTATGAACTTTCACAATACTGTGTAATCACCTGTTTCATGTATGATTTTTTGGTATAAATTTTAAAAGCTAACATTATTGTGAATTCTGAATTCTGTGTTAAATAGCACTGATTTTCCATGTCAAATTTGTTGGCTATCAAAGACTTTCTACCAGGTTGAAGTGAAATAATTGCCATAAGTGATATGAACTGCAGAATTCTATTTCATTAGAAAAGTCCATTTTCTCTTTTTACTTACTTATTACTATTAACTTTTACCTTTGTCTCATATGTTTTTTTCTTTTTTAGAAATACTTATTAGATTAGTTAATAATTTTGACCTAATATGGCCTATCCATTTTCAGTTCTTGTTCTTAAAACTTATCTTTAGAGTATGCAGTGACATCTGTACCTGTGGAAATCAAATCATTTGTCTTTGTTATAACTCCCATAGAGATTAGCTATATGATTTTCTTGAGGTTAGTCACAGTCATTATAGATTAATTTTAGCAAATTGAAAAGAAAATAATAACAGTTTGAGTACTAAAATTTTTATATGCTTATTTAGAAAATTATATTGAGGGTTTCACATTTGAAACATGTATCAGTCATATCTGAACTATTTTTTAAAATGACTTTGCATATAGAAAGTATGTTTGGTCATGAAATTTGCTTTTATCATATATATTTATGCCATTATTTCTCTATTCCTTTACTTTCTATTTCTCTCGGAATTATCAGAGAAGTTATTATTGCCTATCTTCTCTCATTTAACCACATATGATAATATACTTAGTTTTGGATACTACATTTTATACATATTATAGTATGAACTTTTTCTATGCCATTGAAAAAGATTTAAAAGTATGTTTTAATGTTTGAATTGTTGTTGTTATTCAGTTGCCAAGTCATGTCTGAGTCTTTGCGATCCCATGGACTGCAATACACCAGGCCTCCCTGTCCCTCATCATCTCTTGGGATTTGCCCAAATTCATATTCATTGAATCGGTGATGCTATTCAGTCATCTCATCCTCTGTAACCCTCTTCTCTGCCCTCTTTGAATAACCATTGCCTTATTGTTATTATTCTGTTTCAATTTTTAATATTATAAATAATGCTGAAAAAGTATCAAAAGCTTTGAATTTATGTCTGAAATCCAACCTGGAAACCAATCACAGGTTTTGATATGATGGCCCCATTTTTGTTATTTTTCAAATAGTCTCTCATTATAGTTTTGTTTTGAATCAGTGGTTATTCTGGAGAGTGTTAGAGTATTTTCAGTCACCATGATTTAATTTGTCTCCATTAAACATTTTCAAAAAAAGGATTTAAGCCTTCGTGGATTGCGATTGAAAACGTGAACTGTACAGTTTCTGCTTTTAGGAATTGATTGGGGAGTGGGGAGTTCTTTGAAGCTATATTTACCTAGATATCAAAGTCAAGAATCAAATAGGATCTTTGAAGTCCCCTGAGATAAAGAATTTTATTAAACTTTTTGAAGTTGCATCTGAAACCCTCTCCTGTTCTCCCTGCAACATGTCTAGCTGATAAAAAACTAGAGGTTTGGATACAATATGTCCTTTATGTATTATTCATTATGTTTATTTTATATTTTTTATATTTCTATTTAAAGGAAATTTTCTAGATTATCAGAGGATTTTTATTTATATTTGTAATGCTTTTCAAATTTTTATATCTATTCTGTATGCTTTATTCTTGAAACCTTGGAATCCCTTGACAACACTCTATCATGCCTCTCCCCATTTGTGATGAGTTTTGTGTTTCCTTTTCTCACTTATTCATTTATTATTGAGTACCTATCATGTGCTGACATCATGCTAAGTGCTTGAAATACAGTGGTTAGCAAAAGCTAACCCCTAAGCCCAGGGGGCTTGTCTCATTGAGTATGACATTTCTCAAATAAGTTGTCAATAATTGTGAATTTGCACCAATGATAATATTATAAAGAAAAAGTATATAGATAGTGATAACTCATAACTATTATTCTAGTTTTGTCTAAATAATGGAATTTCTGAGATCCCAATTGTTATCCCTCTTCTCATGCTATGTATTCTTCTTGGAAGTGTGGTTTTAGCAGCTTTTTTCTTTCGCATGTATGTGTGGGTGAGACACATCTAGGACTCAGAGAGTAAACCCCATGCCAGAGCTCAGTGTGTCTCCTAAACTCTAACCTGTTTATTCTCTGCATCCTAGACATTGCCCTTGGATGTTTCACAGACACTAAAATTCAATATGGTCAAAACCTGGCACATCATCTTTCTTTTCTTCACTACGAAGATTGTTTCTGTTTTCATACTCTGTTTTCTGTTAGCGATACTACCATGTATCCAGGGAAATTATTGTGTTTAATTTCTTTCTCTATCTTTAGGTCTCTTTCCTTAAGCTTCCTTCTCCTACAACTTGTGTGTCATCTGAAATATCACTGGCACTGTGATACTTAAGAATGTCAGCTCTGGAGTTAGAAAACCCTGGGTTCAAGTCTCAGCTCCATTGTTTACTAGCTATAGATTAATGTTAATTAACTGTACTGTTCCTCAGTTTCTAATTTGTAAAATTGTGATAATAATTGTACTTATCTTATAAGATGTTAAAAAGATTAAGTGAGATAGGCATAATACATTTCACCTACCTTGCTAGTGTTATTATTGCTATTATTATTTAGAACTTGATTAAAGTGTTTCTGACTCTATACATCCTTTTCTGATATTTTCTGGCAGAATTGATGCTTTTTCCCTTTGTATATTTCTGATACCTTGCGGATACTTATATGTATAATACTTTATTTATTTCATTTGTTTATATACATGTCTTTCTGTCTTTCTAACTATATTTAGATAACTTTGAAGACAGGGCATATGTTTTTAAAATTTATGTATATTCTAAGTGATAATAGTACTTAGTACACAGTAAGAATATAATACATATTTGTTCACAGGAAAAGAAACAGCATAAAAAACATTCTGAAATAGTGTGTACTGGGCCCTGTTCCTGGTAATCTCTGGTTTAGTGGGGATATTGCCCTGAGAAGTCTGATATTTTGAGAACTCAGACTCTGCAGGTCTGGAAATCCTCAACCGCAAGCTTGCAGGCAGTTTTCAGAATTTCTATGGACTGTTTTTGAAGGAAGTATCAGGTATATATTTTATTGAAGCTGTAATTAAAAATAATATTGAATGCATTTAATAGTGTAAAATTGTAGTACAGCATGTAGATTGAGAATTTTTAGTTAAACCTTCATTTAAGAAATGTATTATTTATAGAAAAAGCAGAAGTTTTTTCGTTTTTTGAAAAATCACTGTCTTCTTTGATCAGTGACATAGATAAATTCTACCTACTACCTTTAGTGACCTGCACCTATCCTTGCAAGTTTTTGGAACATAAACTAATTTTTCTTTTTCTATGCAGCATTATCATCAATTACTTTGATGCAGACATTTGTGACATGCCCATCAAATTTGGAGATAACATAAACCTGGGAAGAGTGGTGAATTTGTTAAACTCCAAACAGACCAACAGCTTAACAGTATTTAATATAACATTCTATCATAATATTGCTCAGATAACATGTGAACTTTTAGCTATATACATAAAACAAATTATATAAATAGCTCTAACTTAAAACTTAACTAAAATATCTAACTATGAATTTTGTTTTGTTTTGTTTTTTTTTTTTTTTAAGCTGAATTTTCACCCAGGGAATAATGACCCAGAAAACTTCTCAGGTTATTTTGTTCTGGCTAAAAATGAAAACTCCCTCATTAAGCGAGTGGTGGTTGTGGAGGAGACAGGGGTTCACACTCGAGTTGTGAGGGTTGGGTGCTGAAGAGCAGAGTGAAGTAGGATTATCTGGAATATTCATTTGTTTTTAGGAAGAACAGATTTCTGAATAAGTTGTTTTCACATTTCCTCTGTGATTAAGAAGGCTTGTCTGTGCCTGGTTTGGTGGGGGATTGGTGGATTGATTGATGGAGTTCTTTCATTCTCTTATTATCAAAGAATTTATTATGAGCCTACACAGCTAGAGACTAGGGGACAAAGTAGGATATGTTTCCTTCCAGAGAGGATCTGTATTGGTATAAACCTATTATAACAGAAACATGAAAGAAGTAGTTAATGGATTTGTCAATAATGGTTGACAAGAAAGACTGAAATAACAACTAATGTTAACTATTGATTTGATATTGATGTAGAAAGAAAATTGAATCTAAGATCATAAGTCTGACTTTGCCACTACTCTATTATGCGACTTAGTCATTCTGAGTCTGTTAAATGAGGATTAACTTTCATGT
Source organism: Capra hircus (assembly GCF_001704415.2). Classification (NCBI taxonomy): domain Eukaryota; kingdom Metazoa; phylum Chordata; class Mammalia; order Artiodactyla; family Bovidae; genus Capra; species Capra hircus. Next base: position 64,986,057 of record NC_030811.1, read on the forward strand.
CCCTTATTTCTAGAACATTCAGTTACTTTATTAACGTATTCATTCTGTCAAAGGACTTGCCAAACAATCCTTTTTCCAAATGGCTAATCTAATTTAGAACTGACCATCAAAATAACTCTATGGTATTGATTTTCTGTCTTATAAGCCTGATTCAGGTAGACTATTTTAGGCACAGACCATAGGAGGTGAAATGCTATTCACAATCTAGATGATTGTTCCATCTACCTGAAAATCATCAAGTTATTTATTTATCAATATTATCACAATTTTACCTGGCTTCCTAATATGCAAATTCTAGTTTTAAAAAGGACAGTGTATTTTGACAGAACATATCAAAAAAAGTAAAACAATTCAATGAAATAATAAGCAATAAATTATCTAGCTTAGTTACATAAAAGAATAAAGGGGAAAGAAGGTTGCAAACTAAGTACACAGTAGAAAATCTGTATTTTGAGGGTTTCAAAGAGACATTCTGAAATATGCAATATTTTTTGTTTATTAATTCAACAAATAATTGTTAAGTGCCTAGTATTTACTGGCAAATAAGACATAGGATTTACAGTCTAATGGAATGGAAATATGCACAAATACATAGTTAGTTGATAAAGGGAAATATAAAGAAGTACAAGCAGAGAGGAAGGCGACTGAACCCAGACATGGACATGTGGACAGGTGGCCAGAGGACATAATGTCTAAAATGAGAAGGTATTAACAACAGAGAGTGTTGGAAGATATGGAAAAGGAGAATGTTATGAGAAATGTTTTGTGTTTAGAACTTAAATACATTAAAAAAAGTTTTAATTGGAAGATAATTGTTTTAAAATGCTGTGTTAGTTTTTGCTATACAACCACGTGAATCAGTCTTATGTATACATATATCCCCTCCCTCTTGAGCTTCCCTCCCACTCTTCACCCCGCCATCCCACCCCTTTAGGTCATCACAGAGCACTAGACAGAGCTCCTTGTGCTCCATAGCAGGTTCCCAGCAGCTATATATTTTACATATGATAGTATATATATGTCAGTGCTACTATCTCTATTTGTCCCATGCTCTTCTTCCCCTGCTGTGTCCACAAGTCCTTCCTGTACGCCTGAGTCTTTATTCCTGCCCTGCAATAGATTCATCAGTACTATTTTTCTAGATTCCATATATATGTGTTAATATATGAGATTTTTCTCTTTCTGACTTACTTCACACTGTATAACAGGCTCTAGGTTTATCCACTTCTCAACTGACTCAGATGTGTTTCTTTTAATGCCCAAGTAATATTCCATTGTGTATATGTACCACGACTTCTGTATCTATTCATTGGTTGATGGACATCTAGGTTGCTTCCAGGTCCTGGCTATTGTAAATAGTGCTGCAGTGAACATTAGGGTATGTGTGTCTTTTTGAATTATCATTAAACAAATAGGAATTTAGTGGATTCATTTTAAATGTTATTAGTTTATTTTTCCAGCTTTATTGAGGTATGATTTACAAATAAAAACTGATAAAATGTGGTTTTGATATATGTATACATTGTGAAATGATACCACAATCAAGTTGATAAACATATGCATCACCTCACGTACTTACATTTTGTGTATGTGTATATATACACATATTTTAAGTACAAAATACATTAACTATGGTCACTATGCTGTACATTAGTTTCCAGAGTTTATTCATCTTATAACTCAAAGTTTGCACCCTTCCAACATTAGCTCCACTTTTCCCTATCTATTTGTCCCTGTCCCAATCCCCAGCCTCTGGTAGCCTCTATTCTACTGTCTGTCGCTGTGAGTTGAAACTTTTTTTAAAAGATTCTATATGTAAGTGAGATCATGCATCGTTTGTCTTTCTGTGACTGGCTTGCTTTGCTTAGCATAACATTCTCCATTTTAATCGTCGTAGCCACAAAGGATTTCCTCTTTTTAAATTGAGATATAATTGACATATAATATTACATTAATTTTCAAGTATACAGCATAGTGATTAAATATTCGTATGAACCGTGAAATGATCACCACAATAAGGAGAACAAGGTTTAATCCCTGGTTCAAGAAGATCCCCTGGAGAAGGAAATGGCAGTCCACTCCAGTTTTGTTGTCTGGAAAATCCAAGCCCCCATGGACAGAAGAACCTGATGGGCTACGGTCCATGGGGTCACAAAGAGTTGGACACGACTGAGCAACTAACACTTTCCACTGTATAATTAACATACAATATTGCGTTAGTTTTCAGGTGTATAACATAGTGATTAAATGTATGTGAACTTGAAATGATCACAATAAGTCTAGTTCACATCCATCAGCACAATTTGTAATTTTTTTTCTTGTCATGAGAAGTTTTAAGATTTACTCTCTTAGCAGCTTTCAAATATGTGTTGTTAACAATAGTCACTATATTGTGTATAATGTCTCTGACTTATTTTATATCTTTACGTTTGTACTTTTGAACGCCCTTCACCCATTTTACCCACCTCCTACCCTCTGCCTATGTATTCTCTGTATCTATGAACTCTTCTTTTTTTTTGTTTTTGTTTTAGATTCAACATGTGAGATCGTATGGTATTTGTCTTTCTTTGTCTGACTTATTTCACTCAGTAAAATGCCCTCAAGGTCATCCATGTTATTGCAAATGGCAAGATTTTCTTCTTTTTTAGGGCTGAATAATATTTCTGCATGCACACACACGTGTGTGTGTGTAGTGCATTTTCTTTATCCATTCATCTATCAATGGATTTCTAGGTTGTTTCCACATCTTGCTTACTGTGAATAATACTGTAATGGATATGGAAGTGTAGATACCTCTTCTAAGTAGTCATTTTATATCATTTTGAAGTGTACCTAGAAGTGGGATTGCTAGATTGTATAGTAGTTATTATTCAATTTTTTGAGGACCCACCATATTGTTTTTCTTACTGGCTGTACCAATTTACATTTCTACCAACAGTGCTCAAATGTTCCCTTTTCTCTGTACCAGCATATGTGTCATTTGTCTTTTTTTTAATAGCTACTCTTACAGATAGGAGGTCATACCTCATGATGGCTTTGATTTCAGTTTTTCTGATGATTTGTGATATTGAGCACCTTTTCATATATCTGTTGACCATTTCTATGTTTTCTCTGGAAAAATCTTTTCAGGTTGTTTACCCATTTAAAAAATCTGGGCTTTCTATTGCTATTGACTAGTATGAGTTCTTCATATATTTTGGATAGTTATCAGATACATAACTTGCCAGTATTTTCTCCCATTCTGTAGGTTACCTTTTCATTTTGTTGATTGTTTACTGTCCAGAAGGTTTTAAGTTTGGTATAGTGTTACTTGTTTATTTGTACTTCTTTTGCCTAGGCTTTGGTGTCATATCCAAGAATTATAAAGAATATCAAGAAACTTTTCCTCTGTGTTTTCTTACAGGACTTTCACCAGTTCAGGTCTTATATTAAGTCTTTAATCTATTGGACTGGCCAACTGCAAATATTCTGCCAGAATAAGAAAGATTACATATTTGCCCAAGGACTCAAATATAGTAAATGGTTAGAAATGGTTGAGGTAGAATTCATATCTAGCTCTATATGACTCCATATTCTCTTTTCAACTGATTCACTGCCTCTCTTATTATTATGACAAGGCTTTTCAAAGTGTGCCTTGATGAGCAAGCACATTCTGCTTAGATATAAAGTGATCTATAAATAGAAATTTACTGAGTGAGTGATAATGTAGCTTTTATTAATTTGGTAACCAGAAAATGTTTTGCTAGGCAAAGAAAAGTGAAGAGGCAAATTGGTGACTTGAACTCTCCAAATCATTAACCAAAAACAGAGTTCTTAGCTACCATTGATTTTTTCCTTTCTTGTTTAGACTGCTTTTGTTTGATTGTACTTGGGCCTGATGGTAGATAAGTAAATTATACTTGGGCAGGGATTTTTACCTGGGTAAACCTTAAACCTGTTGACTTAATTACTCCAATGTGACTATTTTTCTTCCCTTGTCTTTCTTTCTTCATATTGTCATCATGTGTGGTTGTACTTATAAAATTTTTTATTTTCATTTAAAGTATACTCAAGTAGATGTTCAAAATGAAGTTCTTTAACAAAACATTTGAGTTCTTCTTAACTTTTGTATATCAACAGATTTGTTTGAATAGTAAGAAGAGCATCTACTAAACACTGTGACTCTTTTGGGGTATGGTAGATAAATACATAAGATTCTTTTTTATTTTTAAATATTGTACTTACTTATACACTCAGATTAAAGCACCCATTTAAAGCTCTCTTTACATAGAGACTGAACATATAATAATTTTTATGGTCTGAATGTTTGTGTCCTTCTCAAATTCTTGTGTTGAAACCCCAAGGCCAGTGTGATGGTAAAGATGAGGACTTTGAGAGGTAATTACGATTGTTAGGTCATGAAAGTGAGTTCTCATGTTGAAATAAGTGTCCTTATAAGAAGGGAAACTAGAGAACGTGTTTTCTCTGTCCTTAAAGGAGGTTATGAGAGCACACAGGGAGACTGTAGCCCCCTAGAAGTCAAGAGAAGGGGCTTCAGAATGAAACCTGTCTTGCAGGCATCTTGATTTTGGAGTCACAGTCTTCAGAACTGTGGGAAATAAATTTCTGTTGTTTAAAGCACCCATTCTATAGTATTTTGTTACGGCAGCCCAAACTGATCAATAGAATGTTGTCACACAGATCTTATGAGAGCTAAACTTAATATTTAAGACTTTGAGGTAGTTGCTTATTTAAAACACCTACATTTAGATAAAAACTTGTTATTTCTCACAGTCTAAGAAAGATTGTAACAGATCCATTGTCACTATATAGATTAGATATTACCAAATTCATTACTTATCTGAATAATAATTGCCAACCTTCCTCTCCATTATCTGTCTTATTTCTTTACCAGCCCTTTTTCCTTTTCTGCCTTTGAGTTCATAATGAGAAATGTTAGCAATAATAGCTTTAATAATGGCAACATGTCTTGAATTTTTATAGCACATTTCCTCTGAGAGGTTTAAAATGATTCAGATAAATTTCCTAGGTTTCACTGGCAATCTTCCAATGAATTAGCACATCAGAATGAATGCAACCTCAGCTTCACAGCTATCTGTGTCGTCCTCTGTCCTCTTCTTTACTGCTTGTATCTTATGCGACTCTACTCTTTCTCATCCTATCTCCAGTCACAGGAGCCTCTTACCATTCTCTTAAGTATGAGTGGAATTTGTGTATGTTGCTTTTCACTCCTGCCGCCCCATGCACATCTTGGGGGTTAGCAATGCTTTGGACTAAAGAATATACACTGGAAATGAAAAGCAAGGAGCTTGCTGGAAGCAACACTTAACAGAAGTGCCAATTCTGTTTATAAGAAATGTAACCACTTTCACTTTCAGTTCAGTTCAGTTCAGTTGCTCAGTCGTGTCCAACTCTTTGTGAACCCATGAATGGCAGCACACCAGGCCTCCCTGTCCATCACCAACTCCCGGAGTTCACTCAAACCTACATCCTTCGAGTCGGTGATGCCATCCAGCCATCTCATCCTCTGTCATCCCCTTCTCCTCCTGCCCCCAATACCTCCCAGCATCACAGTCTTTTTCCAATGAGTCAACTCTTTGCATGAGGTGGCCAGAGTATTGGAGTCAGCTTTAGCATCAGTCCTTCCAAAGAACACCCAGGACTGATCTCCTTTAGAATGGACCTTAACTCATAACAAATGGCAATTTCACATCTAGGCAAGAATAGGAAAGAATCGGATTAACTAAAACCTAACATAAAATATTCAATTTTGAATGAGTAGGATAAGAACACTGAAGTGGACAGTAAAGGCTGAGAGATGCAGGGTAACACTTCTTGAATCCTAAGGGCATTTAATTAAATAACATCTCAGTGTTTTATTTGGTAATAGCTAGTCACTGGTGTCAGTGCTGAACAGAAGTTTATGAGCCTTGGGGAGGACATTGGAGCAATATAGACTGAGAGAAGGAAGAGGAATTCTTGGATACAGACATTATTTTTCTTCTCATTATCTTTATTCTAATAATTTTTAGTTCTTATATTTAAAGACATATATAAAAGTGAAAGAATCTCAATTCAACTATACTTTTATGTCTCAAAATCTTAAATGCATACTGGGAAAACCAAATATGCAAAATAAATAAAAAATCATGAGAATAGACATATTTCAGTCAGTTTTATGAAAAATTTGTAATATGATTAAGAAATGATAAAGTAATTTATTGTTATAAAAGAATAAATATAAAACATCTATATTTAATTCACTTGTAAAATGCTCAGTAGTTTTGAATGCTCTTCTACAATGAAAGTTGGATATAATTTTCCTATGATGCTTTAGTAACTTCTCATTCTTAATTTTTATAACCAGGTTTTTATGTAAATATACTGTAGTTTTCTGTAATTAAGGTATATATTAGAACATTATAAAATGCTGAACATTTAGGTTACTCTAAATATTTGTGTAAATAAACATTTTTAAAATTAAATATAAAAATCATAATATATGTTAGGCATACTATAGCTTAGGCATAATATTATATATTACAGTATTGTATGTGTACATTTTTTTCTAGAGAATAAAGCCCTGCAATCAATGAAAACCATGTAGTATAAAAATTTGAAAGCTGATTGAAATATTGTAACTTTTCTAAGTACACAAACCAATTACACCCTTATGTCTAATCATTTCATTTTGACTGGGGATGTTAATTCCTTTGTTGCATCTCTCTGATAATGCCTCAATTCTATCCATGTGCTGGTGGGTTTATTATGTCAACTTGGCTAGGCTGTAGTCCTGTTATTTATTCAAACACTAATTTCGGTGGTGTTGTGAAGGTACCTTGTAGATGTGATTAACATTCATAATCAATTGAGTAGGGAAGACTATCCTAGGTAATCAAGGTGGTCTGCTGTAATCAGCTGAGAGGCTTTAAGAGCAGTACTGAGGTTTTTTGAAAGAAGAAATTCTGCTGGTATATAGCAACTTTAACTCATGCCTCAGTTTCTAGCCTCTCCTTCCTTATAACAGTATACCCTGTAGATTTTAGACTTGCCTACTCAGCCTCTCAAATTCCATAAAACAGTTTTTTACAATAAATCCATCAATATATATCCCCTACTTGTTTTGTTTCTCTGGTTGAACTCTATTACAACCTATAATGGTCAACTTTGACCTCTACCTGCCTTTTTTTCAAACAGTTTCATCCAAACCATCTTTTGGAAATCACTATAAAGAATTACTCAGTTGTTGGTAAGAGAATTAATTACAAGAGCAACCTCATGATTTTAATATAAATTCTCCACAAATTGTCCTTGCTTTATACCAACATTTACTTCGTGTGCCATTGCAACTTGCAGCCCTTTTTGTCACATTCTTCTTTCTATTTACTGACCGAAATGGCCTTAATTTCCCCCTCAACTTGACTAAACTTTAGTTAGGTTTCTATCAGCTCCTGACCTCCCTTTTCTTAGAACTTTTACTCTAGAAAGCTTGCAGTTATAAATTATTTTGTTTCTTTGAGGTGTAAATCTTCTCCCAGCCTCTTTCCAGTTTTGGAACCCAGGAGTATCTTTCTCAAGGAGCCATCCCTCTGAAAAGTAATCATCAATGTTAGATGATGATCTATCTCTAAGTCTGTGTGGGAGGGTAAGAGCTTTACTTCTACAGTCAGTCAGCACATGATAAATATAGGTAAATTCCACTGTGGTGGAGTCAGGATGTTGAGAACAAGGGAAGAAGAACTAGAAATGGGACCTATGACAAGGCAGTAGTTGGATCTAAAGCAATTTGTTTTTGGGGGGGTCTATTTTCTTGCATAAAGATACAGGCACCATGAACAGTCCATTGTCTCTTTTCCTTCCAGGACATTCCCAGTGAGTCCTACCTCTTGGAGTCTATCTGGAGAAAGACTGATGCTACAATTAAGTGTTTGGTGCTGAGTTGATAGGGTCCTAAATTTGCTGGAAAGAAATAGCCAAATTGTTTTCATTTGTATGTGTATATAATGAATCTCTTATGAAAATGAAGCCTCAGATATGTAGCATTTTACTTAATGTTATGGAATATTTTCCACATAATAAGAGCAAATTTTTAAGTCATAGAAAATTAAAGCGTATTTTCACTAATAAGAATCTCTAAAGTATTTGGGCAATTGTCTTCCTGTAGTACCTAAGCTTGATGAACAGTATCATCAGCAAGTTTACATATAATCTCCTGAGTATGCTGTTGCTCTGCATTTATTAGTCTCTTCAAAGATGCTCTCAAAACTTTTCCATAGTTGCTTAATATCAAAATGTTATAAAGCAAATCCCTGACATGCTGACAACAGTGTCGATACTAATGAAATATTTTTGTTGGTTTTTGCCAAAATGCTTAGGTAACCTTTACTGTCTGCCTCAAGCTTGCTGGAGAATGCAATGTTTTTTCAGAGTCTTATCGGGCTTCCAACAGGGCAAACCATTTCTTTCTAGAGTGCTGAGAGAACTGTAGTACCAGTGGGAAGAGTATGTCGCTTAGTAGGTATTGTAGGACTGCTTCCTATAACAAACTCAGAGATCAGGAAGTTTTGGGGAATGGACCCTGGAAATAACACCTTTTGTGAAGGGAGGGAAGCAAGAAAGAGTGGCCAGGATTTCAGTGCAGTGGTGACAAGTGGTCTCAGCCTTTTCTGCAGGGAGCTCTGACCTGGAACACCCTTCTGAACTCCCCATCGGGAGCTAGCCCCATAAAGGCAGCCATGCCTGGCATGTGGAGGCATTGCAATCAGCATTACCACTTTCAGTTACAAAGATACCCCAAAGGACAGTTTTCTCAATAACTGTTTAAATAAATTTTACCAGGTCCTATTTTTTTCCTCCTTAAAAAGATAAATATTATGCCAATACAGTCTAAGTGCTAGAAAGCTGTTTAATGGTATTTCAAATTCTGTTCTGATCTAATTCAATTCCAGTTAAAGAAATTTGATCGGGAGAGCACTGATTCCTCTATCTAGTAATCTCTTTAAAAATTACTTGAAATTGGGTTGATTTATAAACAGGAAGATTCTATGTCTTCCATGTTCCTTGGCGTCGTTGTCAGTGCACACTGAGAGAGTAGAGAGACTATCTTTGGATTATCTGTGCTTTTCTATCTAATCTTGAGATACTGTATTCATGAAAAAAAATGAGAGGAAAAGTGTGAAAATGAAAATTTCTTAAGATACTTCAAAGATTTATAGCTCTTTTCTGTTTAAATATATTCTCCAGTAAATACTTTTTCCTGTTTTTATGTATACATATACATAATGTAAGCAATGAAAATATAAGAGAAATAACTTGATTTCATGCTGCCAATTCAGGAAGTTTATTAACTAGTTTCAAGTTTAAAAATACGTAAATAATGTTTTATAGTTTATGACATGGTGCTAGCCAGACGAAGAGCTTTGATATTTTATAGTTTTGGAACAATTTTACCCTTATAGTATTTTCAATTTTTAACTTGTTAGTTTAGTAATGAGTAGGTGGCAATGGCACCCCACTCCACTCTTGCCTGGAAAATCCCATGGATGGAGGAGCCTGGTGGGCTGCCGTCTATGGGGTCACACAGAGTCGGACATGACTGAAGCAACTTAGCAGCAGCAGGTGTCAAGTATGATAGATCCAGGAACAAAAACTGCATTTTCAAAGACCCTGTAGGGTAGTGGGACAATGGATAAGAAAGAGAGATTTACAATATAGTGTGATAAGTGCTTAAGGACATTTATTTCCCAATTTTCCCCATATTATAAATAATGTGGAAAGAAAATAAGTGTGGCTTAGGAAAAAGACTGATATTTTTGTCTGGTTCTAATCCTGATTCTCTTACTAGTTAATAAAATAATCTTGCAACATTTAAGGAATCTTTTTCATGAATAAGGTGAGGATAACCACCATAAAATTAGATGGTCTATTTACAGTTTTTCAAGTGTAAACGTTATAGGTAAGTTGACATTAATGTCATAGGTGAAACCTTGAAAACTGTAGTGAGATTTTAAGAATGTACACACCATAGAAAATATAATGCAAGTTACATATCTGTTTATGCAAATATTTTAAAAATAATGTTGTACAATTTTTGAACATTGACGTATAATTAATTGCAGTTTAAAGTACTCAACAAAACCTTAAAATGCATCAACAATCTTCAGGCCTGCTGAGTGCTTCTGAAGTCTCCAGCAGTTTTGCTTAAATGAAATAGAAAGTTAAAAATGAAAGAATATTTATCTCTAAGAATCAAGGTTAGCTGAGAATTCAACCTTGGCCTAGTCCATTCTAGGTCCCACAAATAGAAGGTTGCCTACTTCCACCTTGGCTGAGCAAAATGTTTTTTCCTAAGGTATAGACTCACCTGTGTCCGAGTTTCCAGCAGAGGCGTGGGTCAGCGGTGGACTACTGCAGGGTTGGAGGCACTTAGTGAGGCACACCTGCACAGGACCTTTTGAAGGGGGTCACCATTATTTTCATTACTTCCACTTTAGTTTGGCTTCAGGTCAAACAACAGGGAGGGAACACAACCCAGCTCATCAATAGAAAACTGGATTAAATATTTACTGATCATGGCCCTGCCCATCAGAAGAAGACCCAGTTTCCTCCTCAGTCAGTCTCTCCCATCAGGAAGATTCCATAAGCCAGCTATCCTGATCCATCAGAGGGCAGACAGAATGAAAACCAAAATCACAGAAAGCTAACCAAAGTGATCACATGAACCACAGCCTTGTCTAACTCAATGAAACTATGAGTCATGCATTGAAGGGCCACCCAAGACTGACGTGTCATGGTGGAGAGTTCTATGAAATGTGGTCCACTGAAGAAGGGAAAGGCAAACCACTTCAGTATTCCTGGCTCAAGAGCCCCATGAACAGTATGAAAAGGCAAAAGGTAGGACACTGAAAGATGAACTCCCCAGGTCAGTAGGTGCCTAATATGCTACTGGAGATTGGTGGAGAAATAACTCCAGAAAGAATGAAGAGACAGAGCCAAAGCAAAAACAACACGCAGTTATGGATGTGACTGGTGATGGAAGTAAAGTCCAATGCTGTAAAGAGCAATATTGCATAGGAACCTGGAATGTTAGGTCCATGAATCAAGGCAAATTGGAAGTGGTCAAACAGGAGATGGCAAGAGGGAACATCAACATTTTAGGAAGGAGCAAATTAAAATGGAATGGAATGGGTGAATTTAACTCAGATGACCATTATATCGACTACTGTGGGCAAGAATCCCTTAGAAGAAATGGAGTGGCCATCATAGTCAACAAGAGTCCAAAATGCAGTACTTGGATGCAGTCTCAAAAATGACAGAATGATCTCTGTTCGTTTCCAAGGCAAACCATTCAATATACAGTAATCCAAATCTATGCCTCAAGCAGTAATGCTGAAGAAGCTGAAGTTGAACAGTTCTATGAAGACCTACAAGACCTTCTAGAACTAACACCCAACAAAGATGTCCGTTTCATTATGGGGGCCTGGAATGCAAAAGTGAGAAGTCAAGAGATACCTGGAGTAACAAGCAAATTCGGTCTTAGAGTACAAAATGAAGCAGGGCAAAGGCTAACAGTTTTGCCAAGAGAATGCACTGATCACAGCAAACAACCTCTCTTCCAACAACACAAGAAAGATGCTATGCATGGACATCATGAGATGGTCAATACTGAAATCAGATCGATTGTATTATTTGCAGCCAAAGATGGAGAAGCTCTATAGAGTCAGCAAAAACAAGGCCAGGAGCTGACTGTAGCTCAGATCATGAACTCCCTACTGCCAAATTCAGACTTAAATTGAAGAAAGTAGGGAGAAACCACCAGACCTTCAGGTATGACCTAAATCAAAGCCCTTACAACTATTCAGTGGAAGTGACAAATAGATTCAAGGGATTATATCTGATAGACAGAATGCCTGAAGAACTATGGATGGTGGTTTGTGACATTGTACAGGAGGTGGTGATCAAGACCATCCCCAAGAAGAAGAAATGCAACAAGGCCAATGGTTGTCTGAGGAGGCCTTACAAATAGCTGAGAAAAGAAGAGAAGTGAAAGGCAAAGGAGAAAAGGAAAGATATACCTATTTGAATGCAGAGTTCCAAAGAATAGCAAGGAGAGGTAAGAAAGCCTTCCTCAGTGATCAAAGCAAAGAAATAGAGGAAAATAATAGGATGTGAAAGACTAGAGATCTCTTCAGAAAAATTAGAGATACCAAAGGAACATTTCATGCAAAGATGAGAAAGATCTTCATGACCCAGATAACCATGATGGTGTGATCACTCACCTAGAGCCAGACATCCTGGAATGCGAAGTCAAGTGGACCTTAGGAGCATCACTATGAACAAAACTAGTGGAGGTGATGGAATCCCAGTTGAGCTATTTCAAATCCTGAAAGATGATACTGTGAAAGTGCTTCACTCAGTTCGGTCCAGTCGCTCAGGCCTGTCCGAGTCTTTGCGACCCCATGAATTGCAGCACGCCAGGCCTCCCTGTCCATCATCAACTCTCGGAGTTCACTCAGACTCATGTCCATCGAGTCAGTGATGCCATCCAGCCATCTCATCCTCTGTCATCCCCTTCTCCTCCTGCCCCAATCCCTCCCAGCATCAGAGTCTTTTCCAATGAGTCAACTCTTTGCATGAGGTGGCCAAAGTATTGGAGTTTCAGCTTTAGCATCATTCCTTCCAAGAACACCCAAGACTGATCTCCTTTATTTTTTTATTTTTATTTTTTATCTTAATAGACTTTTATTTATTTATTTATTTTTAATTTTTCTTTATTTTACTTTACAATACTGTATTGGTTTTCCATACATCAACACGAATCCACCATGGATGTACATGAGCTCCTTTAGAATGGACTGGTTGGATCTCCTTGCAGTCCACGGGACTCTCTAGAGTCTTCTCCAACACCACAGTTCAAAAGCATCAATTCTTCAGCTCTCAGCTTTCTTCGCAGTCCAACTTTCACATCCATACATGACCACTGGAAAAACCATAGCCTTGACTAGATGGACCTTTGTTGACAAAGTAATGTCTCTGCTTTTCAATATGCTATCTAGGTTGGGCATAACTTTTCTTCCAAGGATTAAGCGTCTTTTAATTTCATGGCTGCAGTCACCATCTGCAGTGATTTTGGACCCCAGAAAAATAAAGGCTGACACTGTTTCCACTGTTTCCCCATCTATTTCCCATGAAGTGATGGGACCAGATGCCAAGATCTTAGTTTTCTTAATGTTGAACTTTAAGCCAACTTTTTCCACTGTCCACTTTCACTCTCATCAAGAGGCTTTTTAGTTCCTCTTCACTTTCTGCCATAAGGGTGGTGTCATCTGCATATCTGAGGTGATTGATATTTCTCCCAGCAATCTTGATTCCAGCTTGTGCTTCTTCCAGCCCAGCGTTTCTCATGATGTGCTCTGCCTAGAAGTTATATAAGCAGGGTGACAAATTACAGCCTTGATGTACTCCTTTTCCTATTTGGAACCAGTCTGTTGTTCCATGTCCAGTTCTAAGTGTTGCTTCCTGATCTGCATATAGGTTTCTCAAGAGGCAGGTCAGGTGGTCTGGTATTCCCATCTCTTTCAGAATTTTCCAGTTTATTGTGATCCACACTCAAAGGCTTTGGCATAGTCAATAAAGCAGAAATAGATATTTTTTTCTGGAACTCTCTTGCTTTTTCAATGATCCAGCAGATGTTGGCCATTTTATCTCTGGTTCCTCTGCCTTTTCTAAAACCAGCTTGACCATCTGGAAGTTCAAAATTCTCATATAGTGCAATTATATGCCAGCAAGTTTGGAGAACTCAGCAGTGACCACAGGACTGGAAAACCTCAGTTTTCATTCCAGTACCTAAGAAAGGCAGTGCCAAAGAATGTTCAAACTACCACACAGTTGCACTCATCTCACATGCTAGCAATGTAATGCTCAAAAGTCTCCAAGCCAGGCTTCAACAGTTGTGAACCATGAACTATCAGATGTTCAAGCTGGATTTAAAACAGGCAGAGGAATCAGAGATCACTGCATGGCAAATAGATGGGGAAACAATGGAAACAGTGAGAGACTTTATCTTTTTGGGCCCCACGATCACTGCAGATGTTAACTGTAGACATGAAATTAAAAGACGTTTGCTCCTTGGAATAAAGCTATGATCAACATAGAAGCATATTAGACAGCATATTAAAAAGCAGAGACATTACTTTGACAACAAAGATCCATCTAGTCAAAGCTATGGTTTTTCCATAGTCATGTATGGATGTGAGCGTTGGACTATAAAGAGAGTTGAACACCAAAGATTTGATGCTTTTGAACTGTGGTGATGGTGAAGACTCTTGAGAGTCCCTTGGAATGCAGGAGATCCAACCAGTCTATCCTAAAGTAAATCCATCCTGAATATTCATTGTAAGGACTAATGCTGAAGCTGAAACTCCAATACTTTGTCCACCTGATGTGAAGAACTGACTCATTGGAAAAGACCCTGATGCTGGGAAAGATTGAAGGCAGGAGGAGAAGGGGATGACAGAGGATGAGATGATTGGATGGCATCATCAACTCAATGGACATGAGTTTGGGTAAACTCCTGGAGTTGGTGATGACAGGAAGGCCTGGTGTGCTGCAGTCCATGGGGTTGCAAATAGTCAGACACGACTGAGCGACTGAACTGAACTGATAAAAAATATGACTAGAAAATTAATTTAGAGAATTCCAGTTTAGAAAGGCAAGAGAAGAGAGAACAGGAAACTTTGTAGTTAGAGTTCATTAGCACTTTGAAAACTATAAAGGGGGAAAAATGGGCCAGGGTTTTGAGAGAAGATTGTTGAGACCTTTTAGGCCCAAAATTTTGTGCTGATGTGCCTTTTTATTGTATCAGTTGTATGAACATTTGTCAAAAATCATGCCCCCAGTCACAAATCCTGTCAGTATATTCCTACAGTGCAGTGAAGACAATGTAGAAGTGCCACCTAGAACAGATTCCATTCTTAACTTCATTTTCTCAAACTGGTAAATGCTTTAGGATTTTAAAATTGGACCATAATCTTCAGATTGGCAGTCATGAATTGGCAGAATTAGGAATTTTGAGAGAAGGGCTTAAAAATTCTGAAAAAATAATGCATGTTTAGAAAGCTGATTTTGAAAAATGTGAATTTATTGGGTCGACTTTCAGCCCTTTTTAAACAACCCTGTAAAGCTGTAGTCACAAATGTTCTTCATTCCAAGCCCAGACATGTACAAGCCCTGAGTCAATTCTGCCACAGCAGAGTATACATGGTGAGACTAAGATGTTTGATTGGGATCAGGATAGACCATATTTGTGACATCTGGTTGACCCTGATGTAGTCCGTGCCTAATATATGTCCTGGGTTTCCCTGGTGGTTCAGTGGTAAAGAATCCACCTGCCAATGCAGGAGAGGTGGGTTCAATCACTGGGTTGGGAAGGTCCCCTGGAGAAGGAAATGGCAACCAAATCAAGTAATCTTGCCTGGGAAATCCCATGAATAGAGGAGCCTGGCAGGAAAGTCTATGTGCTAAGTCACTTCAGTTGTGTCTGACTCTTTTGTGACCCCCATGGACTGTAGCCTGTAGAATCCTCTGTCCATGGAATTCTCCAGGCAAGAATACTGGAGTGGGTTGCCATTTCACTTTCCAGGGAATGTTCCCAACCCAGAGATGGAATCTGTGTCTCTTATATCTCCTGTATTGGCAAGTGGGTTCTTTACCACTAGCGCCACCTGGGAAATCTATTGGGTGGCAAAGAGTCGGATACAATTGAGTTACTAAACAACCCCAGATGTCCTTGTACTGATGCCTCCTTCATTGTAGCGCCTGCCTTGTTTTCTGGCTAGGACCAGTCCTATTCTTAGTACTTTCTGTAGTTGACTGAGATCTTTCTTAGCAGTATCTTATTTTTCATAATTGCCATGATAACATTTACCCAATTTTGAGTACTGTTTACTGCCTTCTATCTTTAGCCTCATACCCAGATATTATCTTCCTGTAGGTGCTGTTTGAAGTAAGCTGGAATTTTTTATGACTTTTTGCATACCTGGGACAAGGACCTAGCTTTTATGGTAGTAAGCTATTCTCAGAACAACTTGATCCCTTCAGCCTGCTGGGCAGAGTTCCCAGCATATCTCATGGGCTTACCCACATTATCATGTGGTTCTCATGAGGTGGAATTATATTAGGATAAAAAATTCCAAGAAAACAAAGAAAATGATATTAAAGATGTTTAAAAAAATCTGATATTGTGACATGGTATAGAAAGATTGACTTAAACAAATTCAGTAAAAATCTAGTATAGTTGAAATAAAAACATATAATAGCTGTGCTTTGTGTTCAGTGAAGAATATAAAGTATAAAATTTGTAGATTCTTAACACTTGAGTGAGAAAAGCGGGGTTTTTTGGACTTCTACAAAAGATGGATAATAGAATCATCAGACAAATGGGATTTAAGCAATTATTATGTAAAATTCATTACATAATATAGGAATTCCTTTCTGTGACATTGCTGAAACTGATAATCCACCCACAACTTGAACTTCTGTAGCTCTGGGGAACTTATTACTTGTAAGTAGGCCACTCCAGAAAGGAAAATAATAAGGGAATATATTTTCTTCTTAATAAGTAGAATAGGGCCGACAACAAAACACTAAAGATTTTTAATGCTTAAAAAGACTTTAATATTTTTTAGCAAGGAAAGCTGAAATCTACTGTCCAAACTAGACTGGGCGTGACTCTGAGCCTCAGGGCAAAAATGCTACAGTAGAGAAGAACAAATAAATATTTCCTAATTACATTGGCTTTATTCAAATGTGGCAAATCTGGATCTTCTACATGTAAAGGGATCTAAGAATATGCTTTAAACCACTGCAGGTATACTGTTATCCTGTTATTCCTTTTTTGAGACTGAATAATGGCAAATGCCTAAGATGTAAGAGTCATAAAGGATCCCATATTTCTTTTACAATAAAAAAACAAATTAATATATTTACATGTAAATATATTAAAATATATGTATAGATTTATCTCTATATATCTATCTGCATATATATGTGTATCTATGTAAATCTATGTATAAATGTATATATATATTTATCTTCATTGACTGAGAAGACCAGTTGGTGAATATCCAGATGAAAGAAACAGACATGTTTTCAGACTAGCCTTTCCCATGCTATTCTGAGAATTTCAAACTAGAGAGAGTATCAGAGAATCATAGAGTAACAAAGCATTAGAACTGGAAAGGGCCATGGAGAAGTAGTCTTCCTATAAATGAGCCTGCAAATTATGTTTAGTCTCAGAACTTCTTTTTCTAACAAAAATTATACATGAAAATTCAGTGTTAAAAAAATGAGAATTTCTCCCTCTTTCCACTTTCCTCCCTCCTTTCATTACCTCTGATTCTCTCTTCTGCTTTCCCTCACTTTCTTTCCCCTCTCCCTGTCAGTACCTGAGGCACCGTCACTGAAGGTAGTGACTATATTGGCTGGACTGTCAAACAAATCATCCACCTCTAAAGGACAGCAATTATGAACTGGGACATATGACCACAGAAATAATTTGAATTACCCTTTTAGACCTATATGGGATGGGGTGGGGTGGGGTGGGAGCAAGACTGAGAATTTCTATTATTGAATTAATTCATCAGAAATGATGATTTAAGCAAGTCAAGAAATTCAGTTTATAAGGCCTTTAGCACACAAGGACACCAAGACCCTAAATTTGTTTCCTTCTTAAAGGTACTCTTGCAAAGGAATGTAAATTTGGGGGGTGGGGTGGCACACAAAGCTTATCAAAGATCTTGAAATCATTTGGAATCTTCCTCAGTTAATGAACTTGATCAGTTAGATCAAACTAAAATGATGTCTTTTATTGACATTAGGTAAAAAATATTAATTGGAGATCAAGTAAAAATACTTCAATTAAAAAATAACAACAAGGCAAATATATATTACACATTTTTGACTAGTGTGAAATGTGTGGTTGATGGTTTCTGTACTACTGAGGAAAATCTAAACTTGTTCACAATTTTGGATTTTCATGAATTTTCATGGCAGATTGTCATCCCAGGTCTTGGGGCAGACAACACCAGGCACAAATATCCTGTTTCTCATTAACTTTGAATGAAGGCTAGCCTGAAGATTATGACTTTTCAAAGAACACTGCATTCATTTGAACCCAGTTAATAGAAAGAATTGAGGAAGTAGAGTGTGATAGAAAAGCTTTAAGAAAATCTAAAGGTCCAGGGCTTGTTTAACCTTGGCATGTGGCATTTTTTTTTTCTTTTGCTTCTCATGTCACAGTAGAAATATGACCATTATTCATAAGCATGGTATTGCAGAGCTTTGTATGCTGCTTCCAGAAGACTAAATTATACATATTGCAATAAGAGAAGGGAAGCTATAACGCCTGCCAAATACCTAGAAGATATCCCTCTTTACTCAGGACTTATGCTTTGCTTTCAGTTCAGTTCACTGGCTCAGTCCTGTCCGACTCTTTGTGACCCCATGAACTGCAGCATGCCAGGCCTCCCTGTCCATCACTGACCCCCAGAGTTTACCCAAACTCATGTCCATTGAGTCGGTGATGTCATCCAAAAATCTCATCCTCTGTCGTCCCCTTCTCTTCCTGCCCTCAATCTTTCCAAGCATCAGGGTCTTTTCAGATGAGTCAGCTCTTTGCATCAGGTGGCCAAAGTGATGGAGTTTCAGCTTCAATGTCAGTCCTTCCAACGAACACCCAGGACTGACCTCCTTTAGGATGGATTTGTTGGATCTCCTTGTACTCCAACGGACTCTCAAGAGTCTTCTCCACACCACAGTTCAAAAGCATCAATTCTTCAACACTCAGCTTTCTTTATTGTGCAACTCTCACATCCATACGTGACTACTGGAAAAACCATAGCCTTGACTAGATGGACATTTGTTGGCAAAGTAATGTCTCTGCTTTTGAATATGCTATCTAGGTTGGTCATAACTTTTCTTCCAAGGAGTAAGCGTCTTAATTTCATGGCTGCAATCACCATCTGCAGTGATTTTGGAGTCCAGAAAAGTAAAGTCAGCCACTGTTTCCACTGATTCCCCATCTATTTGCCATGAAGTGATGGGATGGGATGCCATGATCTTAGTTTTCTGAATGTTGAGCTTTAAGCCGACTTTTCCACTCTCCTCTTTCACTTTCATCAAGAGATTCTTTGGTTCTTTTTCACTTTCTGCCATAAGGGTGGTGTCATCTGCATATCTGAGGTTATCGATATTTCTCCCGGCAACTTGATTCTAGCTTGTGTTTCATTCAGCCCAGTGTTTCTCATGATGTATTCTGCATATAAGTTAAATAAGCAGGATGAGTTATGCTTACTTGTCAATAAATATTTGTCAGGAAATAGACAGGGAATTACCTCTTAATGTCCTGAGGTAAGAGACCTGCTTGAATGTCGCTTCAGGTCAATTATTTCTGTATTGATAAAGTAATAAAAGGGTCAAATGACCCTCTCCCTCTAAAGTGGTTGCTTGTTTTTATTCATGGAATTTGACTGCCAGCTTTGAGCAGACTCGGCTGGGAATGATCCCTCATTCAGATGAAGTGTGTCAACTCTGGTGTCCTGGATATTTTGGTGTTGGAAGAAATCTTACCCTTGGAAGATGGCTTATAGTTGTGCTTATTGCTTCCTATTTTCTTGAATAGGAAATAAATATTGTGAGGGACTGTAGACAGATCCTTTACCAACTGAGCTATCAGGGAAGCAAAATGTGGTCCACTGGTTAAGGGAATGGCAAACCATTTCAGTATTCTTGCCTCGAGAATCCCATGAACAATATGAAAAGGCAAAAAGGTAGGACACTGAAAGATGAACTCCCCAGGTCAGTAGGTACCCAATATGCTACTGGAGATGATGGAGAAATAACTCCAGAAAGAATGAAGAGACAGAGCCAAAGCAAAAACAACACGCAGTTGTGGATGTGACTGGTGATGGAAGTAAAGTCCAATGCTGTAAAGAACAATATTGCATAGGAACCTGGAATGTTAGGTCCATGAATCAAGGCAAATTGGAAGTGGTCAAACAGGAGATGGCAAGAGGGAACATCAACATTTTAGGAAGGAGCAAATTAAAATGGAATGGAATGGGTGAATTTAACTCAGATGACCATTATATCGACTACTGTGGGCAAGAATCCCTTAGAAGAAATGGAGTGGCCATCATAGTCAACAAGAGTCCAAAATGCAGTACTTGGATGCAGTCTCAAAAATGACAGAATGATCTCTGTTCGTTTCCAAGGCAAACCATTCAATATACAGTAATCCAAGTCTATGCCTCAAGCAGTAATGCTGAAGAAGCTGAAGTTGAACAGTTCTATGAAGACCTACAAGACCTTCTAGAACTAACACCCAACAAAGATGTCCATTTCATTATGGGGGCCTGGAATGCAAAAGTGAGAAGTCAAGAGATACCTGGAGTAACAGGCAAATTTGGTCTTAGAGTACAAAACGAAGCAGGGCAAAGGCTAACAGAGTTTTGCCAAGAGAACGCACTGGTCACAGCAAACAACCTCTCTTCCAACAACACAAGAAAGACGCTATGCATGGACATCATGAGATGGTCAATACTGAAATCAGATCGATTGTATTATTTGCAGCCAAAGATGGAGAAGCTCTATAGAGTCAGCAAAAACAAGGCCAGGAGCTGACTGTAGCTCAGATCATGAACTCCCTACTGCCAAATTCAGACTTAAATTGAAGAAAGTAGGGAGAAACCACCAGACCTTCAGGTATGACCTAAATCAAAGCCCTTACAACTATTCAGTGGAAGCGACAAATAGATTCAAGGGATTATATCTGATAGACAGAGTGCCTGAAGAACTATGGATGGTGGTTTGTGACATTGTACAGGAGGTGGTGATCAAGACCATCCCCAAGAAGAAGAAATGCAACAAGGCCAAATGGTTGTCTGAGGAGGCCTTACAAATAGCTGAGAAAAGAAGAGAAGTGAAAGGCAAAGGAGAAAAGGAAAGATATACCTATTTGAATGCAGAGTTCCAAAGAATAGCAAGGAGAGGTAAGAAAGTCTTCCTCAGTGATCAAAGCAAAGAAATAGAGGAAAATAATAGGATGTGAAAGACTAGAGATCTCTTCAGGAAAATTAGAGATACCAAAGGAACATTTCATGCAAAGATGAGCACAATCAAGGACAGAAATGTTATGGACCTAACAGAAGCAGAAGATACTAAGAAGAGGTGGCAAGAATACACAGAAGAACTATACAAAAAGATCTTCATGACCCAGATAACCACGATGGTGTGATCACTCACCTAGAGCCAGACAGCCTGGAATGCAAAGTCAAGTGGACCTTAGGAGCATCACTATGAACAAAACTAGTGGAGATGATGGAATCCCAGTTGAGCTATTTCAAATCCTGAAAGATGATACTGTGAAAGTGCTTCACTCAATATGCCAGCAAATTTGGAAAACTCAGCAGTGGCCACAGGACTGGAAAAGGTCAGTTTTCATACCAATCCCTAAGAAAGGCAGTGCCAAAGAATGTTCAAACTACCACATAGTTGCACTCATCTCACGTGCTAGCAAAGTAATGGTCAAAATTCTGCAAGCTAGGCTTCAACAGTTTTGAACCATAAACTATCAGATGTTCAAGCTGGATTTAGAAAAGGCAGAGGAACCAGAGAACAAATTGCCAACATCCATTGGATCATCAGAGAAGCATGAGAGTTCCAGAAAAACATCTACTTCTGCATTATTGACTATGCCAAAACCTTTGTGGATATCAAGACTGTGTGAATCACAACAAACTGTGGAAAACTCTTATAGAGGTGGGAATAGCAGACCACCTGACCTGCCTCCTGAGAAATCTATAAGGAGGTTAAGAAGCAACAGTTAGAACTATATTTGGAACAACAGTTGGTTCCAAATCGTGAAAGAAGTACATCACAGCTGTATATTGTCACCATGCGCATGCATTGGAGAAGGAAATGGCAACCCACTCCAGTATTCTTGCCTGGAGAATCCCAGGGAAGGCAGAGCCTGGTGGGCTGCCATCTATGGGGTTACACAGAGTCAGACACAACTGAAGTGACTTAGCAGTGGCTGCAGCAGCATATTTAACTTATATGCAGAGTATATCATGCAAAATGCCAGGCTGGATGATGCACAAGCTAGAATCAAGACTGTTAGGAGAAATATCAATAACCTCAGATATGCAAAAAGAGGAGAAGATCTAAAGAACCTCTTGATGGAAGTGAAAGAGGAGAGTGAAAAAGTTGGCTTAAAACTCAACATTCAGAAAACTAAGATCATGCATCAGGTCAAATCCCTTTATGGCAAATCGATGGGGAAACAATGGAAACCATGAAAGACTACATTTTTGGGCTCCAATATCACTGCAGATTGTGACTGCAGCCATGAAATTAAAAGATGCTTGCTCCTTGAAAGAAAAGGTGTAACCAACCTAGAGAACATATTAAAAAGCAGGGACATTACTTTGCCTATAAAGTTCCATCTAGTCAAAGCTATGTTTTTTCCAGTAGTCATGTATGGATGTGAGAGTTGGGCTATAAAGAAAGCTGAGCACCAAAGAATTGATGCTTTTGAACTGTGGTGTCAGAGAAGACTCTTGATAATCCCTGGGAGTACAAGGAGATCCAAGCAGTCCATCCTAAAGGAAATAAGTCCTGACTGTTCATTGGAAGGACTGATGCTGAAGCTGAAACTCCAATACTTTGATGAGAAGAACTGACTCATTGGCAAAGACCCTGATTCTGGGAAAGATTGATGGCAGGAGGAGAAGAGGATGACAGAGGATGAGATGGTTGGATGGCATCACCAACTCAATGGACATGATTTTGAGTAAGCTCCAGGAATTGGTAATGGACAGGGAAGCCTGGCATGCTGTGGTCCATTGGGTTGCAAAGAGTCAGACCCAACTGAGCAACTGAACTGAACTGAACAGAAGGAACTGTATCTTAAGGTTACATGAAACTCATGTAATTCTTATTTTGTTTATATTTCTAGTGAATTATACTAACAAATATTTATTGAATGAGTTAATATTCAGGATTTGGGGAGATCCATTGGAGAAGGAAATGGCATCCCACTCCAGTATTCTTGCCTGGTAAATCCCATGGCAGAGGAGCCTGGTGGCCTCAGTCCATGGGGTCATAAAGAGTTGGACATTACTGAGCACATGCACACAATAGAATAGAATGAAGAAATGATATGCATGCACAAGATTACAAGAATCTTAAATTTGTAATTTAACAGAAAATATTGGGTGCAGACCAAAAGAGTGTAGATGAAACTATATTACCAAATGCAAAGATAGAACACTCAGAAAATCAAACATGCCTCGCAGTTTCTGGACTGTGATAAACTGATGGTATTTGCAGGGAAAAGATTCTTAAGTGAAGATGTGTAATGAACTTCATAGGCATTCTTCCAAAGGTCAGAGATAATAAAACTTCTTGGATCATTTCACTGAAACTGCTTAAGTGTAATGGATTGGTTGCTTTGGATGATAACTGCTTTTACTGAAGAATATCTGTGTGTGTGTGTGTGTGTGTGTGTGTGTGTGTGAAAGAGAAAGTATATCTCTGAATGAAATTAGGTGATTAATGCATCTTTTGAGAATTTGTATTCTATGCTTACTGATATTTTGTTTCAGAGTACTGTAGAAATAAAACTAACTCTTTGATCATCTCAGAAGGGAAATTGTGAAATAGTTTTCTTTCCCCTCTTCCTTAACTCAGTGTTTGATTGGTCATTAGAACATGCTGAGCTTCTTCTATATCCATCTGCTCTCCTCAATTGCCAACTCTGCCTTCAGTTTGGAGCTTATGAACTTTACTAGGTACTGGAATAGCTTACTCCTAACTAGGTCTCTTGTCTCTTGTGTTCTTCTTCCACTCGATCTTTCATATTGCCCATGAGTTCTTTGGAAAAGAAAGGTCTGATCCAATTATTAAAACAGATAACTTAGATGACTCCCCATGGCTGACAGTTATAATTTCCTCTAAGAAGCAGCCTTTGACTATGTTTGTTATAAATGTTACATGCTCTTAAACTTTTTTTCCCTTCTAATACTGTTTTTTTTGAATTTATTTTTTTGTTAATTTATTTTTTATTGAAGGATGATTGCTTTACAGAATTTTGCTGTTTTCTGTTAAACCTAACATGAATCAGCCATAGGTATACATATATTCCCTCCCTTTTGAAACTCCCTTCATCTCCCTCCCCATTCCACCTCTCTAGGTTGATATAGAGCCCCTGTTTGAGTTTCCTGAGCCATACAGCAAATTCTTGCACTGTTGGTGGGAATGTAAATTGATATAGCCACTATGGAAGATGGTATGGAGATTCCTTAAAAATTTTTGTGTTTTCCTTGTCATAAGATCTTAACCAAAATGTGTTGAAAATCTTGATTTAATTATTGACCGACTGTGCTTACATTACTTTGCTGACTAAGGTCCGTCTAGTCAAGGCTATGGTTTTCCCAGTGGTCATGTATGGATGTGAGAGTTAGACTGTGAATAAGGCTGAGCACTGAAGAGTTGATGCTTTTGAACTGTGGTGTTGGAGAAGACTCTTGAGAGTCCCTTGGACAGCAAGGAGATCCAACCAGTCCATTCTGAAGGAGATCAGCCCTGGGATTTCTTTGGAAGGAATGATGCTAAAGCTGAAACTCCAGTACTTTGGCCACCTCATGCGAAGAGGTGACTCATTGGAAAAGACTCTGATGCTGGGAGGGATTGGGGGCAGGAGGAGAAGGGGACGACCGAGGATGAGATGGCTGGATGGCATCACCGACTCGATGGACATGAGTCTGAGTGAACTCCGGGAGTTGGTGATGGACAGGGAGGCCTGGCGTGCTGCGATTCATGGGGTCGCAAAGAGTTGGACACGACTGAGCGACTGAACCTAACCGAACTGAACTGTGCTTACATGGTCAGACTTGTTTCCAGTTGTATCAGTCTTTCTGATGGTCACTGCTATATAGGAGGTGCTCATTAAGTATGAAAGTTAAGTGCTGGAATATTTGGGCCTTAATTAGATTTAGTTTTATACTTCTTGCCCTTCTTATGCATACTTCAGTACATCTGTTCTCAACACTTCCCCAAAACTCTTGGTTTTTCACCTTGGTACTGTCTCTATGTACTGTTGCCTTCTCATACATAGCAAAATCTTACCTGTTTTTTTAAGACAGGCTTTTAATTCCACATTATCTTTGAAGACTTCTCTCATCTTGTTGGGTTATTTATTTCCTTTTTTGGTAATCCAATTGCATGCTCTTTTGGACCTCTTTGGCACTAAACTCTTCCTGCTTGGGAATGCATTTAGTTTCTAATCTCTTATTTCTTCTACTTTGAAAGTGTCTTGAGGGCACAGGTAACTTTAACTCATCTTAACTGCCTCCAAAGCATAGATGAGAAAAACACTAACTTCATGAGGAAGGTGCTAAGTTTTTATTAAATGGAGGTTTGATAAATTAGTATTTTTCTAAAAATATTCTTCTGAACTCTTATTTCTGTAAGGTGTCAGAGATACTATATTAGATGAGTTCTTTGACCAAATAGGCTTGGAAAATACTGAGTTAAACAGAGTTAAACACACTTTCAAAAAATCTGAGATGCTCATTGGAGCTTTGAATGCTAATTTTTTTTTTAAAGAAATATTTTACCTAGCATTTCTGAACTTACCTGGCCACAGACTCTTCATTCACAGATTGAGGTGCTACTGGCTGGTTCCTGTCTTAGAGGTGAGAACAGTTCCAAATTCCAAACTATATAGCCTAGGAGTTAACTAGATTAGAGATTAAATCTATAACAGAATTTGGCACCTGAAGGGGCTCTGATCTTCCTGCAGCTGCAGCCATGACTTTTGACCTGCAGGAAACATCTTAAGGATACTCAGCAGGTCAAGCATTGTTACAAGATTTTTCTTTTTTTAACATTCTGAATGTCTAACTTGCAGTTATGTATTATAGAATGTCTCAGTATTATATAATTTTTCTTTGTATAGGATATTATATGAACATTCTCTCAATTGTTATATGATTTTGCCTAACATATATCCTGATAACATAAATCCTAACATAAATCCTGACATAAATCCTGAATAACAATTTTATAGGTGCACAGTTACTTGGGCTTTATATAAAAAGGATTGAAACTCATTGTTCAGAGTCAAAATGGAAGGTGATTTGATAAATTGTTTTTTTTTTAAAGGGATTAGTTCTCCAGTTTTAATACCCCCATCAGTAACATGCATTAGGACCTCCCCTGATAGATCACGTATGATCTCATTAGTTTTTTATCATTAACATATGCTCAATTTTCACTTGGAATCTGTACTTGGACACAATGGAAACAGTTGCCCTGGAAAAATATGCTTCAGTTTCTGTATGTCATTCTTTTCATGTCAAGTACAACCTTTTAAAGAACTGAACTATATCCTTTGTTTCCTTTGTATTTTCCTTTCACTTGAATACTGTGCTGTGTACCCAGCAGGTACTTCAAAGGTATTGTTAGGCTGACTCTCTCACAGTCAATACCTTCATTAAGTTTTACATGAGAGAACATCTTGATAAGGTAGGGTAGAGTGTAGGGGTGGTGGTGGGCAGGAGCACCAGCCCCCTGGAGACTAGGAACAGTATTCAAAAGACCTTGATGAGCAAGAAACAAATATAAGGACGTTTACTAGTACACTCAAAGGACAAAAACCACATTGTACAAATGTAAAGTGAGTAATGAGCTATATCCAAATATCTCAGAAAAACATTTAAAAGTTATAATGAATTACAGGAGTCTCCATGAGTCAACAACATGGTGCCTTTTAAAAATAGAGCATTTTCCCCAGGATTTGTTAAAAAGGAGTATAGTAGACAACATTTAGGCTTGATGTCTATCTCATAAAATGGCATAATTCCATGAGGTAGCTTGGAAGATATGTTGTAAGCTAAAGAAGTAAAAACTCAATCAATATTTTAATTTTGAGAGTCTTCCTTGAAAGATTCTTGAAAATACTGTGCCCATTAAGTCCCTTTATAAATAATGGCAGCATTCATCCACAAGCCAAGATCTCAGATTCCCAAGTGCATTGGTTATAGTGCAGATGAAGTATCCATTGTATTTTTAACCAT
Organism: Capra hircus; assembly: GCF_001704415.2. Taxonomy (NCBI): domain Eukaryota; kingdom Metazoa; phylum Chordata; class Mammalia; order Artiodactyla; family Bovidae; genus Capra; species Capra hircus. The sequence continues at coordinate 65,013,194 of NC_030811.1, forward strand.
AATAAAGTGACAATCACTACAGAGAGGTAACATTGCTTTGTGAAGAAGAGTGACTTTTTCCTATCTTTGTAATACCTCTGGTAGTGTTAAGAACAGTAATATATTCCCATACTATCAACCTGTATGCAGCTATGATGCTAAATATTCATTAACTTCAGTTATAAATGCTATAGGATTTCAAAGATGTGTAACAATTAAAAAATTAATGTACCTCTTTTGGAAAATTTATGTTGAATATTAAATACAATATGAAATGAAATAAAATATTTTTTCTCTGTCATTAACTTATTAAAACTATAATCTAAGTTAATAATTTTAAATAAATTATAGCACTGGTAAAAATTAAAACAAGCACAGAGTTTTATCATAGTTTATAATAGGCTGTAAAAGCACTCACTTTGTCATCAGATAGGTTTCATTAGTGGGGAATGTATATATCAAATAAACTCTGAAGCTGAAGAGTAGAAATTCCTTGTTTTATACAAGCCAGCCAAAAAATATAGAGAGGTTTTGGACAGTATACTTGATACACAAATAAGAAATATCAACCCAGCTTTGCACTTCATAAAAAAATAATACACATTTTCAAATTGTACCTTTATAAAAAGAAGACATTATGCTGAGAGAAGCCCAAAACCCCCAAAAGAAACCCACATCAGTCCAGCCACCCTAATTTACCAGTTATAAAAGTAAACCATCTGGAACGGGGATCTTCCAACAGTCAGTTGAGCTGCCTACTTCATGTTTCTCTGGAAGCAAGCACTGAGATGGAGTTGTTGATATAAATAGTTAGTAGACTTCAACATCTGTGTAAGGAGGGCCAACAGCAGGATTGGCAGAGAAAGAATCTTAACTTCAGTGAAAGTCTTTACCAACCTGGTGTGAAGGTCTGCAGTGAATTTTGCCCATCAGATTTGGTCCTGGTCAATCTGAGATGGCTGTTCCTTCATATTCTTGCCTTGTTCAGTCATCAGATGTGAGCTGTTCTGTAAATAATGTGACCTCAGATGAAGCTACTCTCCATATCTGAGGCAGACCCTGAGTTAACTGATCACATACCCTATAGCTGGATAGCCAGTCCTTTGAAAAGAGGATCTTGGTCATGTTTCTCCCTGCTGACCTACGACCCTACTTGGAACAGAGATGAGTTTCCCTGGTGTGGTTTATTATACAGTATTATTAACTGTAATACATCAGAATTTTGGGAAATTAAGTTATAAAATAAACAAAGCAAAATTTATTACTTGATTTAGGTGTTTATTTATTTGATCTCCATATAGGTAAGACTGTTGAGGTATTTACTTATTTGATATCTGTATACAATGGGAGGAATCAAAAGGAGAAAACATCAAGGGATTAAAAAACTCTTTAGTGTCAATTGTCATAAGATGAAAGTTTGAACAATAAATGGGATAATATTTATAAAAAAATAGATGAAGGATTTCTATCCCTTAATACATGATACTTTCAAATGAATACATATAAGATTTTTTTTTTAGTACAGAAACAAGTCATGTGAGAAAGGATATGTGTACAGATAATGAACACAAGAAAAATGTTTAATCTCATGAATAAAGAAATGTAAATTAAGACTAAAAATGCCATTTTAACTTATCAAATAAATAATATTAAAAGAAAGTGGTACTTACTGCTTATGCTGATGGATGAGAAGGTCATTCACATAAACCCTGGTGGGAGAAGAATTCCTTAAGACATGTCTAGAAAACATTTTGGCAATCTGCAGTAACAGTCATAAAAATATACATTCTCATCCAGCAATTACGTTTTCAAAGCCCTACCTTGGAGAAGTGTTTCAATATTTATGTATTAAAATATTCATCACAGCCTTTTATGTTCATTAATAATCAAGTATGGGGATAGTTATAGTAAATTATGGGATAGAACATTATATGGCCATTAAGAATGCTATTTAGTAAAAAATTTTAATAGTGAGAAGAAGTGTTTATTATATTAAAAAATTAATAAAATCTATATGCAATATATATAATAAAGGGCTTCTCTAATACCTCAGTTGGTAAGGAATCTGCCTGCAATGCAGGAGACCCAGGTTCAATTCCTGGGTCGGGAAGATCCTCTGGAGAAGGAAATGCCAACCCATTCCAGTATTCTTGCCTGGAGAATCCCATGGATGGAAGAGCCTGGTAGGCTACAGTCCACAGGGTCACAAGAGTTAGACACGACTTAGCGACTTTACTACTACTATTGCTACTACTACTACTATATACAATAAAAATTCAGCTCTGAAGAATACATATTTGAGAGTATGGAGGAAGACTTCCAAATGATATTGATTTTCACCTATTTTGACTGGGGAAAGTTTTTCATGTCAAACTGCCTTCCATCTTAATAAAGGCATTCATATCATCATTGTCTGGCACTTAAAACTATCCAGATCTCCAAGACATTGAGTGGTTCCCAGGCAAAGATTAGGAAGCAGTTCACCCTCAAGTTCATCCAAGTACTGAACTTCTTCCTCTCACACTTTGAATCTTGTAGCTGAAGGTCTCTTTCTTTTATTAGACTTCCTTTCTCTCTTGAGTCTCTCTGGGTCTAGTTACCCCTGCTTCATCTTACTCATATTTTCCAATCACAGTGTTTTTCCCCCAAATTGAATTCAGCCAAGATTAGAGTGATGTTTAAATCACTGTTTCTGCTCTGGTGAGAGCTTCAGTGTTACTGAGTCATGACAGAGCAGAGGATATGGGAAATATACATATCTAAAGTTTCAGCAAAACATGAACCGTGAAATTCCAGATGTTCAAGCTGGTTTTCGAAAAGGCAGAGGAAGCAGAGATCAAATTGCCAACATCTGCTGGATCATCGAAAAAGCAAGAGTTCCAGAAAAATATCTATTTCTGCTTTATTAACTATGCCAAAGCCTTTGACTCTGTGGATCACAATAAACTGTGGAAAATTCTGAATGAGATGGGAATACCAGACCACCTGACCTGCTTCTTGAGAAACCTATATGCAAGTCAGGAAGCAACAGTTAAAACTAGACATGAAACAACAGACTGGTTCCAAATAGGAAAAGGAGTACGTCAAGGCTATATATTAATTGTCACTCTGCTTACTTAACTTATATGCAGAGTACATCATGAGAAACACTGGGCTGGAAGAAGCACAAGCTGGAATCAAGATTTCTAGGAGAAATATCAATAACCTCAGATATGCAGATGATACCACCCTTATGGCAGAAAGTAAAGAGGAACTAAAAAGCCTCTTGATGAAAGTGAAAGAGGAGGGTGAAAAAGTTGGCTTAAAGGTCAACATTCAGAAAATGAAGATCATGGCATCTGGCCTCATCACTTCATGGGACATAGATGGGGAAACAGTGGAAACAGTGTCAGACTTTATTTTTCTGGGCTCCAAAATCACTGCAGGTGGTGATTGCTGTCATGAAATTAAAAGACGCTTATTCCTTGGAAGGAAAGTTATGACCAACCTAGACAGCATATTGAAAAGCAGAGACATTACTTTGCCAACAAAGGCCCATCTAGTGAAGGCTATGGTTTTTTCCTGTGGTCATGTATGGATGTGAGAGTTGGACTGTGAAGAAGGCTGAGCACCAAAGAATTGATGCTTTTGAACTGTGGTGTTGGAGAAGACTCTAGAGAGTCCCTTGGACTGCAAGGATATCCAACCAGTCCATCCTAAAGGAGATCAGCCCTGGGTGTTCTTTGGAAGGAATGATGCTAAAGCTGAAACTCCAGTACTTTGGCCACCTCATGCAAAGAGTTGACTCATTGGAAAAGACTCTGATGCTGGGAGGGATTGGGGGCAGGAGGAGAAGGGGACGACAGAGGATGAGATGGCTGGATGGCATCACCGACTCGATAGACATGAGTCTGAGTGAACTGTGGGAGTTGGTGATGGACAGGGAGGCCTGGTGTGCTACAATTCACGGAGTCTCAAAGGGTCAGACACGGCTGAGTGACTGAACTGATCTGAACCAAAATGATTTAAATTAATAAATATTTTGGCTTGATATATCCATATTATTGTTGTAAGACTTGTGCTGGCTAAGGGAGACTAGATGAATTGAAAATCTGCTTGAAATTTTATAATTGCTGCTTGAAATCTTGTAGTCTGAGAACTTTTGGAAAGTGCATTACTTTAATATATAGGTTTTAACATAGTTCTTAAGGAATTTGCAAGACTTCTAGAGAATCACTGAAGTCACACTGAAGACTTTTCATCTGAAGTGTGGAGGGATTTCTCAGTTACCTTATGAGGTCTCTGTGCTCCTTAATCAGTTTCATGGCAGAAGAAGGCAGTGCATGTTCTCTTATACAGCTGAAAAGTATTCTTCTTCTCTTATTCAGAAATCTGTCTGTGCTTGGCTCAGACTTTCTTTGTGAGGAAAAGAAAGAATGTATGTGTGGGTTTTAAAGGCTATTTTAGGGGAATTTAGTGACTGTACCAACCTTTAAAGTAGCCTCTCTGTTCTTGCTTCTTTTCTAAGTAGAGCAGAAAAATCAACAGAAGCTAAGTTGACATCTAAAAAATCATTTTTGCTTGTGACAATGTGTCTGGGACACAAAGCATTGACCTTGAAGCACTGGTCTATTCATTCACAGATGGTTTAATCAATGAAGCCTTTTAACAGCTGGACCATTTCTTCCTAGCATATAACCCAGTGGCTCACCCTTGCTCTTATTTCCTATGTCTATCTTTATTACTCATGACAAAAAAGGAGGCTCTAGGCTTCCACTTCTCTGAAGGTATTTCCTCAGTCTTACAAAAATGGAAGAAATGAATCAAAATTTGAGAATAAAAGAAGCTATCAAAGTATGCAAAGCATTTGTGAAAATATATTCATAGACCCAAAGAACTAGAGCCTTGCATATATAATATGGTGAAGATAGTTCTCAGTTTCTATTGTAATCCCTGTCACTTTTGGTATGTAATCTGTGCTCATCAATCAATTTTTTCCTGGCAGCTGGGATAAGTTTATGAAATTGTCTAATATGGGCCCTTAAGACAATAGTTATGTAAACATCCCTACAGCAATGTATATTCCCTAGTCACTAAACTTTAAATATACAATAATCACTTATGCTTTTATTGAGAAAAAACCCAAATGACCATCATAGGAGCCAAAGTCAAAAAAAGTTGGGATATCTTCTCTGCACCAATTAAAGCTAAAATGGAATAATAACTTTAAAACCTTTAAGGGAAGAAAGTGTGTTCTAAAGTAGCTCTTCAGCTGTGCTATTATTCATAGGTAAAGTCTACGAAAACACATTCTCTGACTTACAACCATTCAGAATACTTATGATATGAATATCTTTTGTTGATATTACTAAAGGAAATTCATCTGGAACTATAGAAAAAAATTAAATGAAATAGGTAGACGAGTCAAGAGGAGAAGGAGAAAGAAAACTTTTGATTAAGGAGGTTGATTGAAAATGGACTTATGATTACAAAATTAAAGAACCATCCTTTTTTATAAAAGGTGCATCTGTGTATATGATGAGGTAATATTTGCTGAAATGACCATGATATGAAGGAAGTGTATTATTTCTAATTCACTTACCTGTGAAAACAAAAGCAGAACATAAAAGATAAAAAAACTTAATATGGAAATACTAAACCTTTGTACAAAATAGTAAATTTGAAGTAGGAGAATGAGTTTCGGAAAAGGAAAAAGGCTCTAATTAAAAAAATTCAAATGAAAGATTTTTTTTAAATGTGTGCTTGATTATATAGTTATAAATTAATATTTATAGAATGACTAACATTCTATAAATTTGTCATATTAATCTCAATGATGATTTATCATATTAACCTTAATGATAAAAACTTTCATTTCATTCTAAAACATAAAAAGAGAGTACATGATCCATATTTCAAAACCATATCAGAAGAGACATTTTCAAAAAGAGAAGCTTGAAGGAAAATAGCATATCATGAAGCTATAATTATAATTATGAATACTAGTGAAAACTATTGAAAATGAGTAATATTGAGTGAAATATAACAATACTGAAATGTGTGAATTATTAATATACAAATTATGCAAATATACCATCATGTGGAAAATAATGTGATCATATTAGGATAGTGGCACTAACACTAATATTACTATTATTCTGTTATTATTATTTTAAATATTTAATTATTTATTTGACTGCTTTGGGTCTTAGTTGTGGCACCCGGCATCTTTGTTGCATCATGGTGGATTTTTCATTGTGGTGCATGGATTCTCTAGTTATGGCACAGGGCCTCAGTAGTTAGAGCACTAGGGCTCAGTTACTCTGAGGTGTCTGATATCTTTGTTTCCTGACCAGGGATCAAACCCACGTCCCCTGCATTGCAAGGCAGATTCTTAACTGCATCACATCAGGTCTCAGTGTTCTGCTGGCTCAGATATATGATATTTATGCTTATCTGATACCATACCTGAGTGTGTAAGAGAATCATGCCATACCAGTTCCTACAAGGGCTGAGGCCTCTGTGGATGTTCTGGAACATGCCAAGGGTCAGACAATTTAGTTGATTTACACTCTCAGTTAGCTCGGGGTCCTCAAGTGACCCAACAGAACACCAAGCTTTCAACGAGCCAAGATACCACAGCAGGGCACCTTTCAGAAGCCATGCATCAGGGGTTTCTGTCATGAAGACTCATATTTGCTGCTTGGTGAAAACAAAGGTCTTCTAAAAAGAAAGGGCTGAGTCCAGGGTGATATAAGCCTCTGTACTCTGATCCCAGTATTTCCCAGTCTTCAAAGAACTGGTGAGAAATAATTTGTAGCTTGTATACAAGCACACCTTCTGTGGAGGAGTCTGGTATATTCCCTAATGGTAAGCCTCTCATTATGGGGCACTTCTGACTGCAGGGCTCCTTCAGTGTTTTGACTTACTGGGACTGTGGTAGAAATAGCATGAATAACCTTAAATAGGAATGTTCTCTGTCCTCAGGGAGACCTGTAAAAATAAGACTTGTGAGCTCTGTTTAATGGCACTTTCCATTTCTGCCCAGTAAATGTATACTAGGACTATTCATCCAGTTAAATACAAAACATACTGACACAACTTGAAGATGAGTCACATTTTTTTCCAGTGATGTGATATGTCCATACAATTCAGCACCATTGACAAGTATGGTCCTAGTATCTGTTGAGAAATTGTGCATTGCTTGGACTCAGTTTTTGATAGAATACATTTTTTTTAAAAGGAGTCACTTTTTTCCCCCAAGTGATAAAATTGTTTTCAAATGATTAAGTTCTAAATTAGGAAGAAAATTTGGGCAGTGAATAGCACTCATATTGTTCAGTCATGATCAATTACCCCATATCCTTGGCATAGTCAATGATGCTTTTAACATAGAATAATCTTTGAGGTCACTGAAACTCTGCTGATGACATGCAGAAGTCAGAGTAATCCATGGTGGACTCTCAGTGAACCTTCAAATCCAAAAATGATGTGGAAATAGAATGTAGATAAAGTTGATAAAATACCATTAATTTGTTTAACAATCTTTTGATAACCCTGTGAGGTATATAGAGAAGCTTGGCTTGGTAATTAGAACCTGCAGATCCTTTCCTCTGTCTCCTAAAATGGACTCCATCAAGGCTAGCTGAATACTTAGCTTCCCTGCAAAAAGTAATCTTACCTGAAATATACTTGCCAACCCTGCTAGAAAAAGTCACCTTGCTTCCTAATGATACAGCAAAATATTTTAAGCACGAATGGTATGGGTACACCAGCTCCCTTCTTCCCAGGTCTCCAAAATACAACTTTTATTAATCTACAAATTTGGGGGATAAAATTGAGATGCACCTAACCCTTAGATGTTATGGGTTAGAAATTTATTTCTAGATTAATATTTATCTCAAGCAAATTCTCTTTATCAAAAGTATTTATAGTTCTTACAGAGTTCAATATGTAGTGAGTCTATTAACAGTTTAAATTTTAACTTCACCAGATATAAGCTTTATTTAAATTTGGACTAATCTTGTACAACTCAATGCATTATTCAGGTCACTGTTTGGCTTTTAGTGGAAATCTTGCAGACAGGCTTGGAGATCAGTGGGTGGTATCAGTGGAGAATACATTGTGCCACAGGTTTATATTACAGCAATTAATCCAGCGTCTGGGAGGAACTCAGACTTAGGCCTTAACATCATCTCTCCATCAGAATCATTCCTCATTTAGTTTGTTTGGGAAGTCTTGCCATTGCCTGCAAAAAATGGATCACAGATGAAAGTTGTCACATCCTGTTGAGAATGGACAATTATCCTTTATTTGGTTTCCAACTTTCCTTGTAACAATGCTGACAGATAAAAGTATTGGTTAGAGTGTAGCACTGTTAGAATTAACTTTTTCTCACCACATGAGTGAGGCATGTCCTCAGGCCTCATTTCCTGGAGATGGCTGTGTTCTACCAAGCATTACTTTGTAGTGGCTGTGTCTCTATGACAATAAGTAATCATTATAAAAGGGAATAAAATAGTCAAGTCAGTGAGCCAGTCTTTGTGATCACGCCATATGGAGCACTTGTTTTCAGTGTTAAAAGAAAGATTCTTGTGATGTTTTCCCTTGGAAACTGGGTTCAAATATGGCCAGGTAGAAACTGGTTTTTCAAGCTTTGTCCTACCAGGGTTGATGCTTATTCCTGATTGTCATCCCACAAAGGAATGCTGATGCATGATTCCAATGGGCTTGTGGTCATAATGATTTAATTACCTATTATTTAGGGAATAGTTCTTTTTTTTTTAATTTTTATTTTTTATTTTATTTATTTTTTTTAAATTTTAAAATCTTTAATTCTTACATGTGTTCCCAAACATGAACCCCTCTACCACCTCCCCTCCCCACAACATCTCTCTGGGTCATCCCCATGCACCAGCCCCAAGCATGCTGCACCCTACGTCAGACATGGACTGGCGATTCAATTCTTACATGACAGTATACATGTTAGAATTCCCATTCTCCCAAATCATCCCACCCTCTCCCTCTCCCTCTGAGTCCAAAAGTCCGTTATACACATCTGTGTCTTTTTTTCCTGTCTTGCATTACAGGGTCGTCATTGCCATCTTCCTAAATTCCATATATATGTGTTAGTATACTGTATTGGTGTTTTTCTATCTGGCTTACTTCATTCTGTATAATCGGCTCCAGTTTCATCCATCTCATCAGAACTGATTCGAATGTATTCTTTTTTTAACGGCTGAGTAATACTCCATTGTGTATATGTACCACAGCTTTCTTATCCATTCATCTGCTGATGGACATCTAGCTGGTTTCCATGTCCTGGCTATTATAAACAGTGCTGCAATGAACATTGGGGTACATGTGTCTCTTTCAATTCTGGTTTCCTCGGTGTGTATGCCCAGCAGTGGGATTGCCTGGGTCATATGGCAGTTCTATTTGCAATTTTTTAAGGAATCTCCACACTGTTCTCCATAGTGGCTGTACTAGTTTGCATTCCCACCAACAGTGTAGGAGGGTTCCTTTTCTCCACACCCTCTCCAGCATTTATTGCTTGCAGATTTTTGGATCGCAGCCATTCTGACTGGTGTGAAGTGGTACCTCATTGTGGTTTTGATTTGCATTTCTCTAATAATGAGTGATGTTGAGCATCTTCATGTATTGTTAGCCATCCGTATGTCTTCTTTGGAGAAATGTCTATTTAGTTCTTTGGCCCATTTTTTGATTGGGTCGTTTATTTTTCTGGAATTGAGCTGCATAAGTTGCTTGTATATTTGTGAGATTAGTTGTTTGTCAGTTGCTTCATTTGCTATTGTTTTCTCCCATTCAGAAGGCTGTCTTTTCACCTTGCTTATATTTTCCTTTGTTGTCCAGAAGCTTTTCATTTTAATTAGATCCCATTTGTTTATTTTTGCTTTTATTTCCATAATTCTGGGAGGTGGATCATAGAGGATCCTGCTGTGATTTATGTCTGAGAGTTTTTTGGCCTATGCTCTCCTCTAGGAGTTTTATAGTTTCTGGTCTTACATTTAGATCTTTAATCCATTTTGAGTTTATTTTTGTGTGGGGTGTTAGAAAGTGATCTAGTTTCATTCTTTTAACAAGTGGTTGACCAGTTTTCCCAGGACCACTTGTTAAAGAATTGTATATTCTTGCCTCCTTTGTCAAAGATAAGGTGTCCATATGTGTGTGGATTTATCTCTGGGCTTTCTATGCTTTCTATTTTGTTCCATTGATCTATATGTCTGTCTTTGTGCCAGTACCATACTGTCTTGATGACTGTGGCTTTGTAGTAGAGCCTGAAGTCAGGCAAGTTGATTCCTCCAGTTCCATTCTTCTTTCTCAAGATTGCTTTGGCTATTCAAGGTTTTTGCATTTCCATACAAATCTTTACTTGAAATGATTTGTTCTAGTTGTGTGAAAATGTCGCTGGTAGATGATAGGGATTGCATTGAATTTGTAAATTGCTTTGGTAGTATACTCATTTTCACTATATATTGATTCTTCCAATCCATGAACATGGTTATTTTCCCATCTAATTAGTGTCCTCTTTGATT